>NC_057729.1:57641727-57771035 GCF_004010195.1 Chiloscyllium plagiosum | reverse complement strand
TCCCCCTCCCCCACTTTCTATCCTTCCTGTAGCATTTGTATCCTGGAACATTAAGCTGCCAGTCCTGTCCATCCCTGAGCCATGTTTCTGTAATTGCTATGATATCCCAGTCCCATGTTCCTAACCATGCCCAGAGTTCATCTGCCTTCCCTGTTAGGCCTCTTGTATTGAAATAAAAGCAGTTCAATTTACCAGTTCTGCCTCATTCTGCTTTGTCCCTGCCTGCCCTGACTGTTTAACTCGCTCCTTTTCCCAACTGTACCAGTCTCAAATTGATTTCTTTCCTCACTATCTCCCTGGGTACCCCCCCTCCCTTACTAGTTTAAATCCTCCTGAGCAGCTCTAGCAAATCTCCCTGCCAGTATATTAGTCCCCTTCTAATTCAGATGCAATCTCTCCTTCTTGTACAGGTCACTTCTATCCCAGAAGAGATTCCAATGATACAAAAATGTGAATCCTTCTCCCTTGCACCAGCTCCTCAGCCATGCATTCATCTGCTCTATCCTCCTATTTCTATCCTCATAGCACCAGTGTAATCCAGATATTACTAAATTCCTGCCTAACTTCCAATATTCTCCCTTCAGATTCTCATCCTTTTTCCTTCCTATGTCATTGGTTCCAATGTGTACAATGACCTCCTGCTGATCCCTCTCCCACTTGAGAACATTCTGCATCCTCTCCAAGGCATCCTTGATTCTGGCACCAGAGAGGCAAAACGCCATTCTGGTCTTTCGCTGCTGGCCACAGAAACATCTCTCTGTGCCTCTGACTAGACCGTCCCCTAACACAATCGATCGCTTGGTAGCTGATTTGCCCCTCGTTACATTACAGCCAGTCTCAGTACCAGAAACTTGGCTGGTCATGTTATATTCCCTGAGAGTCCATCACCACCTACATTTTCCAAAACAATGCACTTGTTTGAGATGGGGATAGCCATAGGAGACTCCTGCATGACCTGCCTTTCTCTTAACTTTCCTAGAGATAACCCATCTAACTGACTGTATCTGTGGCTTTTCTCCCTTCCTATAACTGCCATCCATCACACCCCTTGTTCTTGTAGATTCCTCATTGCCTCTAATTGCCACTCCAACTGATCCATGCGAGCTGATAGCATTTGCAACCAAAGATACTTCCTGTAGACATAATCATCAGTAACATGGAAACTCTCCCTAATCTCCCACATTGACAGGAAGAGCACAGCACTGTAATATAGGCCATCTCTGCACCTTAACAATCTCCAGAAAATACCACAGTCTTACTGCTCCAGGCTAACTTAGTACCTATGTTTTATATTTTTAAAATTTAACTGAGAGGCTGATACAATTACAGCATTTAAAAGGCATCCAGGTGGGTTTATGAATAGGGAGGGTTTAGAGGGATATGGGCCAAGTACTGGCAAATGGGACTAGGCTAATTTAGGATAGCTGGTCGATGTGGACAAGTTGCAGCCAAGACTCTGTTTCCGTGCTGTACATCTCCATGATTCTGTGAGTCTATGAGGTTGATGAGGGATGATGGGTACTGGGGCAAACAGGTTTGTGATGAAAGTTACAGCTCCTGTATTGAAAGGGAATGTAGCAACAAGGATGTAAAATTGGCTGAGTGATTAGAAAGATAGAGTCATGGTCAATGGATATTTTTCAAGGCATTACATGAATATTCAAATATAAATAATGCGTAGGTTTTTGGGAAAGGTGGGAGATTGGCATGAAAAATTGTTGTTCATTCAGAGGGTTATTGCTGACACAATGAGCCAAATGGCCTCCATCTGCACAAGTTAATGACACAGAGATTAATAACTCCAAACTACTCAAAGTTCATATAACTTGGAAATGTGTTTGGAAACTCTGTTCATTTTGATTAGCTGCAGGGATTGTTGAATGCAAGGATGGAGAAACCAATCAAAATTGAAAGGACTGCAGATGCTGGATATCAAAAATAAAAATAGAAGTTGCTAGTAAAGCTCAGCAGGTCAGGCAGCATCTGAGGAACAAGAGAACCTAGAACAGCACAGCACAGAACAGGCCCTTTGGCCCTCAATGTTGTTCCAGCCTTTTACCCTACTCGAAGATCAGATTAACCGACATACCTTTCATTTCCTATCATTTGTGTGCCTATCCAAGAGTCGCTTAAATGTATCTGACTCTGTTACCACTGCTGGCAGTGCATTCCACGCATCTACCCCTCTATGTGTAAAGAACCCACCTCTGACATCTACCCTATACCCTCCTCCAATCAATTGAAAATTATGCCCCTCATGATAGACATTTCCACTCTGGGAAAAAGTCTCTGGCTACCCACTCTATCTATCCTTCTCATCATCCTGTACACCTTTATCAAGTCATCTCTCATCCTTCTCCGCTCCAATGAGAAAAGCCCAAGCTCCCTCAACCTTTCTTCATAAGACATGCCCTCCAGTCCAGGCAGCATCCTGGTAAATCTTATCTGCACCCTCTTTAAAGCTTCCAGATCTTTCCTATAATGATGTGACCAGAACCTGAACACAATATTCCAAGTGTGGTCTAACCAGGTCTCTGTAGAGCTGCAGCATAACCTCACTACTCTTAAACTCAATCCCCCTGCTAATGAAAGCCAACACACTATATGCCTTCTTAACAACCCTATGAACTTGGGTGAGAACTTTGAGGGATCAATGGATGTGGACCCCAAGATCCCTCTGTTCCTCCACAATGCCAAGAATCCTGCCTTTAACCCTATAGGCTGCATGCAAATTTAACATTCCAAAATGAATTACTTCACACTCTTCCAGGTTGAACTCCATCTGCCATTTCTAAGGCCAGCTCTGCATCCTGTCAATGTCATGTTGCAACCTACAACAGCCCTCCACACTATCCACAACTCCACCAACCTTCATGTCATCGGCAAACTTACTAACTCACCGTTCCACTTCCTCATCCAAGTCATTTATTTTTTAAAAATCACAAAACGTAGAAGTCCTAGATCAGATCTCTGCAGAACACCACTGGTCACTGAGCTCCAGGCTGAATAATTTCCATCTACCACCACCCTCTGTCTTCTATGGGCCAGCCAGTTCTGTATCCAGACAGCCAAATTTCCTTGTATCCTATGCCTCCTTACTTTCTGAATGAGCCTACCATGGGGAACCTTTTCAATTGCCTTGCTAAGATCCATGTATACCACACCCACCACTCTACCTTCATCAATGTGCTTTGTCTCATCCTCAAAAAATTCAATAAGGCTTGTGAGACAATGACCTGTCCCTCACAAAGCCATGCTTACTGTCTCTAATCAAACTATGCTATTCTAAATAATAATAAATCCAGTTTCTCAGAATCCTCTCCAACAATTCGCCCACCACCAACATAGAACTGACAGGTATGTAATTCCCACAGTTATCCCTATTCCTTTTCTTGAACAAGGGAATAACATTTGCCACCCTCCAAACATCTGGTACTACTCCAGTAGACAGTGAGGACACAAAGGTCATCACCAAAGGTGTAGCAATCTTTTCCCTCACTTCCCATAGCAACCTTGGGGTATATCGTATCTGGACTAGGGGATTTACCTACCTTCATGTTTTTCAAATTTTCCAGCACATTCTCCTTCTTAACATCAAACTGTTCAAGTGTATTAGCCTGTTTCTCGCTGTCCTCACAAATGACAAGGTTCCTCTCACCAGTGAATACTGAAGCAAAATATTCATTAAGGACCTCCCCTACCCCCCTCTGACTCCAGGCACAAGTTCCCTCCACTTTCCCTGATCGGCCTTACCCTCACTCTGGCCATCCTATTGTTCCTCACAAGTGTACAACGCCTTAGGGTTTGCCTTAATCCTACCCACTAGTGTTTTCTCATGCCCCCCTTCTAGCTCTCCTAAATACATTCTTCAGTTCCTTCCTAGCTACCTTGTAACCCTCTAGAGTCTTGTCTGATCCTTGCTTCTTGAACCTTAAGTAAGCTTCCTTCCTCCTCTTGACTCGATGTTCCACATCTTATCATCCAAGGTTCCTTCACCCTACTATTCCTTCCTTGCCTTATTGGCATAAACCTACCCAGCACTCGCAGCAGGTGCTCCCAAAACAACCTCCACATTTCTGTTGTGCACTTCCCTGAGAACATCTGTTCCCAATTTATGCTCCACAGTCCCTGCCTAGTAGCATTGTAATTCCCCCTCCCCCAATGAAATACTTCCCCATACCGTCTGTTCCTATCCCTCTCCATGACTACAGTAAAGGTCAGGGAGTTGTGATCACAATCACTGAAATGCTCTCTCACCAAGAGATGGGAGGTGCCCATCTTCTTTCCCACTTATCCAGTTCACACTTCCGACTGACCTACACAATCAACTCCTAACTGCACCCACCCTTTGCCATCCCACCTATCTTCCCCCAGCCCCACCCCCCATTTATTTCTCAGCCTCCCTCCACCGTCCTGATGCAGGGCTTTTGCCTGAAACATCAACTGTCCTGCTCCTTGGATGCTGTCTGACCTGCTGTGCTTTTTCCAGTGTCACGCTTTATTGACTTTGACTCTCCAGCATCTGCAGTCCTCACTATCATCCAGAAAAACTAGAGTAAACATTTCAGGCCGAGTCTCAGAAACAATAAAGGGAGAAGCAAAGAAACAACTTGGATTTATATAGCACCTTTCACAATCTCAAGATATTTCAGTACAATTTACAGCCAAGGAATTATTTTGAATTAATTAATGTATTTACAGCCAAGGAATTATTGTTCAATGGAATGTAGGAAGGACAGCAGCAATTTATCCATCACAAACTCTCACAAACACCAATGAGGTAATGAACAACAACAAAATTATATATTTATCAAGCATTTTTAACATGGCAAAAATCAACATCCCAAGGTTCTTGGTGGAAGTGGATACTGCAGACGCTGGAGATCAGAGTCAAGATTAGAGTGGTGCTGGAAAAGCACAGCAGGTCAGGCAGCATCCGAGGACCAGGAAAATCGGTGCTTCAGGCAGAAGCCCCTCTTCAGGAATGAGGGATCCCAAGGAGTGAGCATCCCAAGATGCTTCTCAGGCTCAGTACGAGGTAAAATTTGAAACGAACATACACAAGATGATATTAGGACTATTTTCAATGGAGAATTCAAGCAGCAGTAAGTTTTGGGGAGTATCAATTTTGACAAGAGGATCTTTTTTCATACTGGTGGTTCAGAGGTAAATATTAGTACACCAGAGAGTAAAAGCCAGGTCTTCCCTGAAATAAGAATTTTTCATATTGACCTGAGAGAGCAAACAAGGAATTAGTTTGGTGTTGTATCTGAAACTGCTCAGCCCCCACACTGAGTGTCAGGACAGGATTATGTGCTCAGGTCATGGGAACCAGTCCAACAAAGTTCTGACTCAGCGGTGTGAGTGTGACACAGCTAACAGGGAAGACTGAGTATATAATCTATCAGGTCTGAGAACTGTTTTAGTGTCTTTGTTTCAGTGCAGAGCAGTTGAAAGCCTTCCTTTCCCATCAGCCATCACCTTGGCAGGCATGACAAAAATACCTCCAAGGGTATGTGGGCTCGTCCCCTGGGAGGCTGGCAGCTGGGTTCCCTGGCCACTGGAGGGTTGCGTCTGAGCAGGCATGATGCTCCAGATGGCACTTACAGACCACTGTCAGTGGAGCAGCTGTCTGATCAAACACCTCTTCCTGATAATTCACTTTCCCCGTCTTGTGATTCTTTACACATCACAGGAAGCATGAATTTCGAAGTGAAAATTTTGATGGTTTGCTTTCTGACCTGCTGTTGCTTTTCAGTGAATAATACAGAGCGAATTCTGCTCCCATCCTACTTGCTGTTCCACCTAACGTTGCCAACAGAAGTTGGAAGCCTTCGGGAAGTTGTATTGTATGACCTCCTGACTCTTCCTTGTTAACACCATCTCCAGTATCTGTAAAGTTAGTAAACACAAGCATTCAAGAAACGGGGGAGGGCAGCAGTGAAGCAGTCCTAGATTTTTTTCTTGGGGTTTAGTTTATCATGCCTTGTGCAGATTACGCTACTTCCTGCAGATTCCAGTAAAATCCCGAGACTGGTTGAGAACATTCATTCCACAAGTTTAATCAGGGGTCCAGATCCAACTATCTGGAAACTGAAGGATGACCAGATATTGGTCCTTAAGATTACAAAGGGATTTGATAAGAGTTTAAGAAGATGATGTTTAGTCTTGTAGCAACACCTAAAAGTGGAAGTCTTCAATTCAAAGAATGTGGAACTTACTGCAGCCACAGGGAATCATTGTGGAGTAGCTGATGTAGCTGATCAGCACTGACGTATTTAAAGAGAAGCTAGATTAACACATGAGGAGAAACGAATGGGAGAATATTCAGAGCTAGGGACACAAAGAAGATGGGAGCAGCATTTGGGTGAATTGCCTGTTCATGTACCTTTGAACTCAAAATAAGTCAATAATGTGGAGGTGCTGGTGTTGGACTACAGTGGACAAATTCAGAAGTCATACCACACCAGTTATAGTCCAACAGGTTTATTTGAAATGACAAGCTTTCAAAACACTGCCCTTTCGTCAAGTGAAATGAAGAGAAGAGCACACAGGCACAATATTCATAAGCAGAAAAATCAAAGGCAGAGAGATCAAAAAATCATACAACTGGTGTGAGTAGAATATAACTGTGGAGTGGAATATAATTCTATGACATTCCCCCAGGGCCTCAGTCACCTTCTAAAAACACACCACGATCAATGTTAATTCAGTAACTTCTGGGGTAAAGCTCAGATACATACAGCCCTTTCACAGTAGTAATTCACACTGCAAAATGGCACATCAGTAATAATGAGGTTATACTACTGAACGATAATCCAGGAAATGTAAGTTTAAATCTCTCCCATGGCAAATTTGAGAACTTATAATTCTTTTGTTTGTTAAAAAAAGAATGGGGAATGAAAAATATCATGACAAGTGAAGCCGTCAGCTTATCACACAATCACATCGCGTCGACTGATGTCCTTCAGGAAGGAATCCTGCCATCGTTACCCAGTCTGGATTTCTTATGTGACTCCTGCCCCCACACCAGTGCAGTTGGTTATTGAAATGGCTACCCGGGTGCAGCTTTAACAAAAATGGTTCAGGAAGGAGACTCGCCACCACCTCCACAGAGGCCATTTGAAATGTACAACAAATGTCAAGATTGCCAGCAACACACCATCTTTGAAAATAAAGCAAAAGATAAAATAGTTGCTAAATGCTTCCTGAGATATTTTAAAGCAGAAACCAGCAACATAGGGTGAGGAGACCAAAACTAGAGGACATAGGTTTAAGGTGAGAGGGAAAGATTTAAAAGGCACCCAAGGGGCAATTTTTTCATGCAGAGGGTGATGCGTGTAAAGAATGAGCTGCTAAAGGAAGTGGTGGAGACTGGTACAATTACAGCATTTAAAAGGCACCTGGATGGCTATATGAATTGAAAGGGTTTAGAGGAATATGGGCCAAGAACTGGCAAATAGGACTAGGTTAGATTGGAATGTCTGCTCAGCATGGATGAGTTGGACCGAAGGGTCTGTTTCCATAATGTTTGATTCTATGACTCTATAAGTGAAAGTTTAAACAAAAGATTTGAAAAGTAATGAAAACTACGACAGTTCAAAATGTGCAGTCCAATTAGGTCAGTGAAGGGGCCCGAGATGTTCAATTCCTTAATACCTCAGAGAAAGATTAAGATCCAGTGTCAGCCTAGTCAACAGCTGAGTTAAACTGTGCAAGTTCTAGTCCTTGACCACAACTTAAGGACATAAGGCAGGCTGTCACTGCTCTACAATATTGCATGTTTCACACTGTCTTTCTGATATTCACATCATACAAATACCAGGCAGTGACCATCTACAACCAGAGGGAATCGAACCGTCATCCCTTGACAGACAATAAAATTCCTATCATTGAATTCCCTATTATCAAAATTCTGGCGGCAACCATTAACCAGAAACTGAACTGAACTCACCACTTGAATACTGTGCCAAATTCTTTGAATTCTGTGGTGAGTAATTCACCTCCTGGTTCCTAGAAATCTCTCCATCATCAACAAGACACAAGCCAGGAGTGTGATGGAATACACTTTCCTGGATGTGTGTAGCTGTAAAGTATTCAACCAGCTTGACATCATCCAGCCCACTTGACTGAGACTCCACCCATCATCTTCAACATTTACTCCCTCCACCTACAATGCACAGTAGCAGCAGTGTATAACATCTACAAGACGCACACCAGCAGCTCAACTGATAGTCCTTCCAATATGGTAGCTGTATTGCCCAGGACTGGAGGTTGCATCCAGTTCTGAACCCCCTACTTTAGGAAGAAAATGAAGGCATGGTGGCTCAGTGGTTAGCACTGCTGCCTCACAATGCCACAGACACGGATTCAATTCCAGCCTCGGGCGACTGTCCATGTGGAGTTTGCACATTCTCCTGTGTCTGGATGTTTTACCTCCAGGTACTCCGCTTGCCTCCCACAATCCAAAGATGTGCAGGTTAGGTTAATTGGCCATGCTAAATTGCCCATAGTGTTCAGGGATATGTAAGTTAGGTGCATTAGTCAGTAGAAATGTAAAGTAATAGGGTAGGGGAATGGATCTGGATGGGATACTCTTCGGAGGGTCAGTGTGGACTTGTTGGACCAAATGGCCTGTTTCCACACTGTAGGGATTCTATGATTGTACAAATGTTTCCATGGAAGAGGAACTTCACTTACGCAGAAAGGCCAGTGAAGCTGGGATTGTTGTCTTTACAGGAGAGGAGAATTGATGGAGGTGTCCAGGATCCTGAGAGTTTAGACAGGGTAAAAAAGGAAAAGCTGTGCACATTGATGGAAGGATGAAGAAACGGGCGCACTAATTTAAGAAAATTGGCAAAAGACATAACAGTGATATGAAGAGAAACCTTTTTCATGTAGTGTGTTGTTAGGATGTGGAGCGCACTGAGTGCATGAAGACATATTCAATTATGGCCATCAAACTGAAATTGGACCATTTTAAGAAATGAAAAATGTGCAGAACTAAAGGAGAAAAAGAGGTGTGGCGCTAGAGAATTTGCTCCTCCAGAAAGTCAGTACAGACATGAGGGGCTGAAAGTCCTCCTTCTCTAGGACTATTCCATAATTTCAAATTTCAGAGAATCAGGGCAGCAGATACATGGAAACACTAACCCCCTGTAAGATCCCCTTCAAGCCACTCACCATCCTGACTTGTAAATATATCACTGTTTTTTCACTGTCACTGAGTCAAAATCCTGGAATTCCTTCCCTCAGGACATTGTGGGTCTACCCACAGCACAGAGACAACAGCAGGTCAAGAAGGCAGCTCACCCCCACCTTCTCAAGGGGCAATTAGGTACGGGCAGTAAATGCTGGACCAGCCAGTGACGTCCACATCCCTAGAAAAAATTAATAAACATGGCTTTCTACTCAGAGGAGACATTAAACAATAAATGTATTTATTTGTAAATATATTTGTATAACATCATATTTCTCTTTCAGTGAGGGAGCCCTGACATTATCTCAGTGACCTAGACAATATCCATTCCTCAACTCTTGCCACTCAAAGCAAACGAACTGTTCATTTATTTCATTGCTGTCTTTCCGAACTTGTTCAGCAGATTAAATTGAAACATCTTGATATTCATACCAGGGAAGTATAAATTGTACAAAACACTTTCTCTTGAGAGTTTTGAGGAATCCAACAAAGGTTTCCAAAATTATGAAAGGATTTTGAAAAGATATACAGTGACAGATTGCATTAATGGAAAGAGACAGTTGGAATAAAGATTTTCAGATGTTTGATTCGGAGGCTGAATGTTTTACCACAAGTGACACATCAGACAGTGTTGCCTCCAGGATCAACTGCATTAATGTTGCCCTTGGCAGCCATTGACTCTACAATCTTCATCAGCTTCAGTCTTCCAAATCTCTCCTGCCTGCATCATCGTTTGCACCAGGTTACTTCCACCCATCATGCCTGTACATGCTGATTTGCATTGGCTCTCAGCGCAGCAATGGCTCCATTTTAATTTTGCTCATGAAATTCCTTCATTATCTCACATCTCTCTCTCTCTCTGTGATTTATTACAGCCCAGCAATGCTCTAAGTTATCTGCTCTAGTCCATGACAATTTTAATCAGTTGACCATTGGTGACTGTGTCTTCAAAGACCTGGAACCAAATCTTAACATTTACCTGCCTACACCTCACTATCTCTCACTTTAAAAGAATCCTTGACACGCTCTCCTCCAACCAACTTTCAAACACCTCCTGATGTGACTTGCTGTCAAAATGTATTTGATAATCACTCCTGTGATACACTTTAAGAAATTTGACTCCATTAAAAGTGCTACATCAATTCAAGCTCTTACTGAGAAAATAGGGGCAACTCCAAAATACAAAAGATTATAATACTGTAAACTGGATTGTCAAACCCACATTGGACAAAGGCTGCAAGGCACTACAAGAAGCATCAATTGAGAATGGAATTGTTAAGCAATACAAATATTCATCTGAGGACTATCAGACATTAGATTAGATTAGATTACTTACAGTGTGGAAACAGGCCCTTCGGCCCAACAAGTCCACACCGCCCCGCCGAAGCGCAACCCACCCATACCCCTACATTTACCCCTTACCTAACACTACGGACAATTTAGAATGGCCAATTCACCTGACCTGCACATCTTTGGACTGTGGGAGGAAACCGGAGTACCCGGAGGAAACCCACGCAGACACGGGGAGAACGTGCAAACTCCACACAGTCAGTCGCCTGAGGCGGGTATTGAACCCGGGTCTCAGGCGCTGTGAGGCAGCAGTGCTAACCACTGTGCCACCGTGCCACCCACATGCCACCGTGCCACCCACAATGCCACCGTGCATTTTGAGACAATGTAGAGAGAGCTTTATTCTGTATCGAATGTTGAGCTGTACCTTGTCTTGGGTGTGTTTCATGGGGACAGTGTAGAGACCTTTACTCTGCATTTAACCCTGTGCTGTACCTGTGTTAGGAGTATTTGAAGGTAATAGTGTACAGGGAGCTTGTCTCTGTTTCTAACTCCATGCTGCATATACCTAGGAGTGTTTGATGGAGACAGTATAGAGGAAGCTTTACTCTGTGTCTAACTTTGTACTGGCCTTGTCTTAGGATTGTTTGAAGGGGACAGTGTAGAAGGAGCTTTTAGTCTGAATTTACACAACAGCAGGGGCCAAAACCCACAAAGTCTTTCCCATGAACACGGCACCAACAATTCTTTCAGGAAAGGGAACAGATTCCAAATTGCACAACTCATCAGGCAGTTTCCCACAATCTAATCGATATTTTTATAGCCAAGTGTTGGGAGTGTAATGGGCCAGATTAGGACTGGCAGAAACAAACGTAAACTTTGCAAAGTCCTTTGAAGGGGGTAGTGTACCCCTCTGGACACCTTTGGAAGAGGCAAAGAGTCCTTTAGCAGTGTAAGCTGCCCTTTTAGAACTGTTAAAAGTATGAATGTATGTGCGTAAGAAGTGTTTGAACCCAACCTCAACGGAACTGTAAAAGGAATTGTCAAAAGAAACTGTCAAGCTGACAAGGTATTTAAAATTGTAGTCCTTTAACTATTTGAAAAAAACCTATCTGGATTGTTAAAGAAAGCTTCTCATAATTTCACTCAGTCTATTGACTTCAACATGAGGGCTATTACTACTGGATTAGTGCTCTATGACTGATACCACAGCCTTCCATTATCACAGTGGGGCGACTGCTAGCTGGTAGTTTAATTGACAGATTCTTTTAAGTCAGACTACGAATTCCAATTTACTTTTATAAAGAATTAAAGGCATTTAAATGTGATGCATGTGTTTTTATCACTGAAAGTGTTTTATTATGAAATAGTGAACAAATTAAGAGTCAATGAAGAATTTCATTTGATCCATGCATGAGGCCAAAGGATAGTGAGTGAAGGACATGGCTTGGCACGGGTTGGTTCTAAGATTTTAAAGGACCTTAAAGGACCAGTTAATGCAAGGAAGGGCATGGGCTGATACAGGGATGTGAAGAATGTTATTTAGTATGGATGAAGCATGGGGACTGTATGAGGAAATGGGAGGGGTAGGGGCTGGAGGACTGTTTTATGTTTGATTGATTTTTTAAAAATAAAAAATGCTTAGACACAGTTCCAGTGCACCCAGGTAGGGCTGTTCCCAGATCACGACCTCACCCAGCAATCTCTGAATTCACACAGGGTTCATTAGCCTCAATACCAGAGAACAAAACCACCCTCACTGGTTCCTGGGTCGGGTTTGTGGAATCCACGCTGCTGACACAGGAACTAAATTTCAAGCCTCTCTGTAATTGATTGCCAGTAACCCTCTGTTAGATAAATGGAAAAACCAATCAAAAAGACAATGAGTAAAGTGCGTAAGTTAATATGAGGCCTATAACCTATAGATGTGTTCAAGTTAAAGCCAAGATAAGAGAGAAAGACAGGATTTCAATCATGCATTGTGGCACATTAATGTTGATTGGAAATGGATTTAGACAGTAGGTCTTATTCAAAGTTCTTGGTTATATAAACAGAGAGAGCTTACACACTCTCTACAGTTGCTTTGACTTCAGTTGAAATTATGAATGAAAACATTGAGAGAATTACATTGCTCTTGAATGACAGCAAGTAAAAGCACTCACAAAGATTCCTTTAGGCTTAATGTTTCAAAAGTTACACTCATGATTTTACTACAGTTTGCCATCCAAACAATTACTACCTCCTTATATTTCAGGTAGAATCTCAATTAGGGTTGTGTCTATCTGATATATTGTGTGGGTTGATGCAAAAATCTGAGCAGACTTCCGTATCTAGGGAAGTGCAGTTAGTGTGTGTTTTTCTGTCAGTTTAACTGACTCAGAATCATCAGACGGTACAGCACAAAAGGAGGCCATTCAGCCCAATAATCTCTGTGGCAGCTCTCTGGAAGTGCTGCTTGATTCAGTTTGTTCTTACACCATTAAAAACTGAAAGAATTCCAGATACTGGAAAACAGAAATTACTGGAAAAGCTCAGCAGGTCTGGCAGCATCTGTGGTGAGAAATCAGTTAACTTTTCAGGTCCAGTGTTCTGAGGAAGGCTCATTCAACCCTAAACATCAACTGATTTCTCTCCACAGATGCTATCAGAGCTGCTGAGCTTTTCCAGCAATTTTTGTTTTGTTCTTACCCCATGTATCTTCCGAACTTATCCAATTCCCTTTGGAAATTTATTACTGAATCCATTTTAGGAAACACATCCCAGACCCTAATAGTGTAGAAAGCAATTATTTAGGTATACCTCCATTGAGGTATTACTGTGTCCCCTGGCTAAGACCAAAAGAGCATAAGAAATTGGTGTAGAAGGAGGCCATTGTGCCTCTGAGCGAGCCCTGTCACTCAGTAAGATCATGACTAATCTTCTAATCCAACATCATTTCCCTGTGCTATGCTCATATCCATTCAGATCTTTATATCAATCCCTAGCCCATCCATTGTCTCCATCACCCACTCTACACTTTGACTTTGCTAACATTTGCTGTCTCGGTAAAGGAAGAAGTAAAGTACTCATTTAGGTTTAGCTATTAAAAGAAAACAGCTTAAAATTATACAGGATAAGGTCAAATACTCACAAGCCTGGCGCAGTACAATGACTTTATTTCTGTGATAGCTTCTGTCAGATCAGTGTACAAAGCACAGTCTGGGACTGACTCACACCACAGATCGACAAAGCAAAAGAGAGAGATGTAAGCGTTGTCAGGAACTACAAGAAGCCATCAATCCCAAAAGGTTCATCCTTTTGTTGTTTAGTCCCTGGACTGATTTACATTGCTTCAGGCTCTATAAACCCCCCACTGAGTTTCTAAACTTAGATATTCATCCTTAACTGCTTTAACTTCACAGAGGTCATCATGAAGGAGATTAGTATTTCTGAGTACCATCCAACAACATCATCCCACTCCCCACATAGTCACACTCACTGATATAGATCGCATCCGTCACTATAACACACTCTGATATACTCCATACCCCTCATTACCCCTCTGATGGACCTCACACATCTCACTACAACAATTTCTGGCATACCCCACATGGGAACACTCAGATACCGCACACATATCACTCATTGATAAAAGCTAGAGAACACAGCGGTCAGACAGCATCCATGGAGAGCAAGGTAACATTTCGAGTCTAGATGACTCTTCATCAGAGCTGATGGGAAGTGTGCAGGGGACTGTATTTGTGCCATATTTTCCAATTACTTCTGCTGAACTATCAATATATTTTCTTCACTGGACCCTACACCCGCTACCCACACTCCATCCTCCAAAACTATAGCACTCTGACACACCCGATAGTCATCACTGTCATACTCAGAAACATAAAAATATAACAACTTAAAAAGTAGAGCAGGAGTAGGCCATTCAGCCCCTCAAGCCTGTCCCACCATTCTATAAGATCATTAGCTGAGCCCCAGGCCTCAACTCTTTTTTCATGCCTACTCTTCATAGTCCTCAACTCCTAGTTATTTCAAAAATCTACCTCCCTCCGCTTTCAAATTCTTTCAATGATCCAGTCTCCACGGTCTCGGGGATAGATAATTCCAGACATGAACCGTGCCCTAAGAGAAGAACTCTCTTTGCATCTCAGGTTTAAAACAGGTGCCCTGGTGTTCTGTAACTTTGACCCACATTTCAAGGTTCCTCAACTAGCAGAAACATCTTTTCAACATCTACATTGTCAAGCCCCCTCAGAATCTTGTATGTTCTACTAAGATCACCCCTTATTCTAAGCTCTATTGAAGAAAAGCCTAAGCTGTTCTTAATAAGTCAGCCCTTCTTCTTTGGAATGAGCTGTGAGGAGTGACCCTGTAGAGGTTTATAAAATCATGAGGGGCATGGACAGGATAAATAAACAAGGTCGTTTCCCTGGGGTGGGGGAGTCCAGAACTAGAGGGCATGGGTTTAGGGTGAGAGGGGAAAAATCTAAAAGGGACCTAAGGGGCAACCTTTTCACACAGAGGGTGGTACGTGTATGGAATGAGTTGCCAGAGGAAGTGGTGGAGGCTGGTACAATTACAGCATTTAAAAGGCATCTGGATGGGTATATGAATAGGAAGGGTTTAGAGGGATATGGTCGAGTGCTGGCAAACGGGACTAGATTAGATTAGGATATCTGGTTGGCATACACGTTGGACTGAAGGGTCTGTTTCCATGCTGTGTATCTCTATGACTCTAGTGAAGCTCTTGAATTGCCTCCAATGCCGGTATATCATGTCTTAAACTGAGAGACCAAAACTGTTCACATATTCCAGATGCAACGTCATCAACATGACTGCCTTATGTTTAAATTCTAACACGCGTGCAATGAAAGCCAAAGTTCCATTTACTGTCTTAATTGCTTGCTGCACCTGCATGCTAACCTTTGGTGCTTCATGCAAGAAAATTCAGGTCCCTCTGCACTGGAACGTTTGGGAGTCTCTCCATTTAAATAACAATCTGCCTTGATCCTTTCCACCAAAGTGCATGACTTCACATTTTCCTACATTAAACTTCATCTGCCAAGTTCTTGCCCACTGACTGTATCCCCACTTTATGTCCTCATCACAACATGCCATTTCCCCTATTTTTTTAATCATCAGATTTGGATACACTTCACAGTGCTCCCCTCTCCAAGTTATTAGCACAGATGATAAATAATTGAGGTCCTAGTGCTCCGCATTGTGACAGTTCACTCATTAGATCTTTCCAACATGGAAAAGATCCAGTAGCTCAGATTCTGTCTCCATTCTTTGTTAACCATTATCCCAAATATATTGAGAGTTCCTATCTGTGCAAAAGACTTGTGGTACTATATCAAACGCTTTCTGGAAATTCATTACATCCACCAGTTCCCCTTTACCAACTGTGTTTGTTACATTCTCAAAGAACTCCAGAAAATGTCAAACGTGATTAACCTTTCACAAAACTGTGTTGACTCGGTTTGGTTGCATGAAGCCTTTCTAAATGCCCTGATACTTCTTCCTTAATAATAGATTCTAGCATTTTCCCAACATCAGATGTTAGGCTAACTGGCCTATAGTTTCCAGCTTTCTCTCTCCTCCCCTTCTTGAAAACTGGTGTTACATCTGTGATTTTCCATTCTGCCGGAACTCTCTCAGAATCCAGTGAATGATGCAATTTCTTTGACCAATGTCACCACTATCTCTGCAGCCACTTCCTTTGAAATCCTAGGATACAGGCCATCATGTCCTGGTCACTTGTCTGCCTTCAGTCCCATTAGTTTGCCATAGACTGTATCCTTTATGATTGAGACTGTCACAGGATCGTTTCTCCCATAGGGTGTTCATACTATTCAACGTTGAAACCAGTGCAAAATATTGATATAAATTATCTGCTATTTCCCTGTTCCCTGTTATCAATTCCCCAATTACAATATCCTAGGATACCACATTCTGTATACCAACATGTTTTCTTTTTAAATACATGCACAAGCTATTGCTGTTTGTTTTTAAATTTATTACAATTTACTTCTGTACATCTAGAGTTTTTTTTAGTCATCTGCTAATGATGCCCAAGATAATCCCAAACCTCTGGCTTTACCATTTTCTTTTGAAGTTTTGAATACCTTGGTTTGTGATTGTATATTCTCCATGACCACCTTCATTAACCAAGGGTAAATCATCTCACATCTCTTGGGGAATCACTCTGATGTACCCTACACCCCTCAGGGGGTCAACCTGATATACCTACCCCACAACCTTCATTGTAGCACTGATACATCCCATACCCCTCACTGTAACACTCTGATTCCAGCCTCCTAATTCTAGCCTCAGACAACTGCCTGTGTGGATTTGTACATTCTCCCCGTGTCTGCGTGGGTTTCCTCTGGGTGTTCTGGTTTCCTCCCACAGTCCGAAGATGTGTAGGTTAGGGTCGATTGGCCTATGTTGCCCATAGTGTCCAGGGATGTGTAAGTTAGGTGAATTGGCTTTGGGAAATGCAGGTTTACAGGGATAGGGTAAAGGGTGGGTGTGGGTGGGATGTTCTTGAAGAGTCTGCATGGACTTGTTGTGCCTAATGGCCTGTTTCCACACTGAAGAGATTCAATGACACCCCTTACACTGATACATAACACACCCCTTTTACTAACACTCTCACTAATTCTCTGATATACCCAATACCTCTTACTGAAACTCAGATATACCCTACCCTCCAAACTGTAACATGCTTATATATCCCACACCTCTCATTGTAACGCACATGCCTTTCACTGTAAACCCGTGATACACCACACACTGCAACACTAGGATACTTTAATATTTACTCATTTACAGGATGAAGGTGTCACTGGTTAGGCCAGCATTTATTGCCCAGCCCTAATTACCCTGAGGGCAATTAAGAGTTAACCACATTGCTGTGGGTATGGGGTCACATGTAGGCTGGACCAGGTAAGGATGGCAGTTTCCTTCCCTAAAGGATATTAGTGAACCAACAATGGATTCATGGTCATCATTGAACCCTTAATTCCAGTCTTTTTTTAATTGAATTCAAATTTCATCATCTGCCATGGCAGGATTCAGACCCAGGCCCCCAGCATATTACTGGGTCTCTGAGACCAGTGATAACACCACTAGGCCATTGCCTCCAGGATTTTGACCTAGCAACATGGCGATATTGTTTCAAGACACGATGCTGTGTCATTTGGAGAGAAACTTGCTTGAGGTATATCTGCTATCCCCTGTCTTTCTGGATGGTAGAGGTGCCAACTTTAGAAGGAGCTGTCCAAGCAACTTGGCAAGAGTTTGCATTGTGTCTTGTTGATGATACTCACTGCTTCCACCATGTGTGTTTTTTTTATTTATTCTATCATGGGATGTGGGCAAAGCTGACATGTTCTGGCCCATCTCTAACTGCCTTTGAACTGAGTGGCCTGTTAGGGCCATTTCAGAGGGCAGTTAAGATGCACATCGCTGTGGGTCTGGAGTCACATGTAGGCCAGACAAGGGAGGGATGGTAGATTTCCTTCCTATAAGGGAACCAATAATAGTGAACCAGATGGATTTTTAACTATTTAATTACTAGCCCTGAAAACTAGCTTTTAGTTCAAGATTTTTTGACTTGAACTCCACCATTGGCACAATGGGATTGGAACAGACTCTCACAGGGCATTAGTCTAGGAGTCTGGATTACTAATTCAGTCATAATGAGCCAATAATACCATCTATCCCGACAAAGAAATAATTGTTGAAGGTAGAAATGTGGTACCAATGAAGGAGGCTGCTTTGTCATGGATGGTATTGAGCATCTTGAGTATTGTTGGAGCTGCCCCCATCCAGGCAAGTGAGATGTATTCCATCATACTCCTGACTCGTGCCTTGTAGATGGTGGACAATCAGTGGCGAACATCCCCATTTCTGACCTTATAATGGAGGGAAGGTCATTGATGAAGGAGCTGAAGATGGTTGAGCCGGGACACTCCCCTGAGGAAATTCTGCAGAGATGTCCTGGAGCTGAAATGACTGACCCCGCCAACACCATGGTCCACGTGTAAAGTGTGACAGAAAGTTTGGCCCATGATTCCCATTGGTGTCAGTTTTGCTAAATGTCAAAGAGTGACACCAGTAACTGAACAAATTCATGGTCTGTATTAATTTTGAGGCAGAATAGATGGTTCACAGTGCTGTCCTCATTTTAGTACTGGTTTTTACTTAAGTAGGTCCCTCATTAATTTTCCACTTCAGCACAACACATATATCTGTGACTTACACCTCAGAGGGTTTGAGTTATAGGGAGAGGCTGGGATTTTTTTCACTAGAGCATAGGAGGTTGAGAGGTGACCTCACAGACGTCTATAAAATCATGAGGCATATAGATAAGGTGAATGGCAGTTGTCTTTTCTCCATGTGTGGGATTTCATGAATAGGGGGCACATTTTTAAAGTGAAAGGAGAAATATTTTTTTAAATGACACAAGAGGAATTTATTCTAAACAGGAGTGGTTTGTGTCTGGAATGAACATCCAGAACATTGGGTGGCACGGTGGCACAGTGGTTAGCACTGTTCAATTCCCGCCTCAGGCGAATGTCTGTGTGGAGTTTGCACATTCTCCCCGTGTCTGCGTGGGTTTCCTCTGGGTGCAGGTTAGGTGAATTGGCCATGCTAAATTGCCCATAGTGTTATGTGAAGGGGTAATTGTATGGGTATGGGTGGGTTGCTCTTTGGAGGGGCCCAAAGGGCCTGTTTTCACACTGTAAGTAATCTAAATCCAGAGAAAATGGTGGATAAATACGTGCATAAGAAATATTTGGACAGATATGACCAAACGCAAGCAGGTGGGACTAGTTTAGTTTGGGAACATGGTCATCATGGACTGGTTGGACCAAAGGGCCTGTTTCTGTGCTGTATGACTCTACATACAGAGATAATACACCATGTTTTTATGTTGTAATAGGAATTCTATTCTTTGTTTAACATGTCTGCATTCATGCTTGCAGCTGCTTGCCTACTGTTTAGTTTCCTTTGGAAGTGACCACACCATGTTTAACTAATCAATCATAGTGAGCAGCTAACAGTCCACATCATTAAACACCAAACAAGGAGACAAATAAACACCAACAGTGGGGATTGGGAATATTGTGACCTGATCAGCTTCCTCGAGGGAGTTTCAGCTCTTCAACATTAAAAATAAAGGTAAAGTCATCATAGTGTTACCAGACCATGGAGCTGCACTCTCACCAGACAGGGACAACCAGTGATGGTTTAACCTGAGGGTCACCGTGCCTCAGGCAAAGGGAAGAGATTGAGATGGAGAGTCCTTCATGGTCACCTCAGCTGGTGTGGGAATTGAACCCACACTGTTGTTCTCACTCTGCATCACAAACCAGCCATCCTGCCAACTGAGCAGGCCAACCACAACGTTAGATGTGACCATGTTATAAATGATGAGACCATGTTTCTGATTCAGAAACATAAATATAAATGGCAGCCCTTGAAGTGCTGCTATTCCCCTGGGTTCCTCATTCCCCACCCATTTAGGGCAAGACTTTTTTTCTGGACAAGTAGCTAGCAGCAAAAACCTGGTACAGTCCACCCAGTAAACTTCTGTGATTCCGGAGATGTTTCAAGTCCTTCTTTTATTAGGATATCTGCAGTGCCTTCTCATAAACCATCGCTTCCTCTATAACATTGGGGCTGGAAACTGGTGGTCATAGATTTGAAATAACAATCAAAAGAATGAGGGGGAAGTGAGGAGACATTCTTTTGTGCACAGAGTGATTACAGGCTGGAACACATTACTTGGAGGTTGATTCCACATGAAGAGTCCATGTACTTACTCAGGACTCATTTGCTGGGAAGACCTGAGGTATGATAATAAACAGACCGCACGATTAAGTCGACACAAGTTTGATGGACCAAATGGCCTCCTTTTGTCTGATTCTGTGATTCCATAAGTATAAGTGCTCATTGCATAATGAAGGACATGACTCACCCATGGAGAGTTTTATTGAATTATGGACAGATCTTTAATCTAATAGAGATCCCCTTGAAGTAAGGTGGTGTGAGTGCTGTCAAATAATATTTTTCTAAATGGAGCAGTTTTTTTTAGAAACAGATTTTTTGAGATATATCATTGATTCAATGATGAGTCCTTCCACAGACTCCTGTTGCATTGGGAAATGGGTATTTATCTGCTTAGCAGAAATAAGTAACTTCCACCGATGTTGCCAATACTTATCAAGTGCCACTTTTCAGCCGAGGCATCAAACTGGGAGTGCTATCTGTTCTCTCAGGTTACTGTCAAACATCCTGCAGCTGCAAGAGCAAGTGAAGACTGAGAGGGTTCTGTCTTGAGGTCCTAGCAACTGTTTCTCTCTCAACCAAGATTGATTGAGATGGATTTTGTAATCATTATGGCACATTGCTGTTTGCGGGAACTTGCTGTGCACACATCGGCTGCAGTGTTCCGAATCCACTTCAGAAATATTTCTCTGGTTGTAAAGTACTCAGAGACGATCATGTAAATGCAATTCTTTCATCTTGTATTAAGCCAGTTTCACAGATCTCCGGATGTGCAATGGAGATCGTTCAGTCCGAGGTGTCTATGCCAGCTCCTTGCTAGAGCATCCATCCCAGTGCTCCCATCTTTTCAATGGCCCTGAATCTTCCCTTGCTTTATTCGTATGTTCCGTTATAATCTCAGCATCAAGGATTCCCTGTGGCTAGACATCCCATCCTCCAAAAACCCTGCTCAAGATGCCTCCCCTTTCCTGTCTTTACGTACTGTCAATTGATGATCACCTGCCACCAACCCTCCATCTAGAGGAAATAATTATTGCCTACTCCCTCTCAAAGCTGCTCACATTATAAAGTAAATCCTAATTCCAGTAAGGAGCGAGGTTTTAGGTTACTGTTTCTTTTGTAAACGCTGCTCTCCTGATATTGCCCTATAAAATTTGTGGAACTTTGTTAAAATTTCCAGTAACAGCAGAAATTTCCCACTAGGGCATGGTCTGCAACAAATGAAAGGTTCAGTAGGAAGTTTCCATGTGTCACATTTTGCTGCCACCCTCTCAGTGACCAGCACCTAGTGCCCCAATCAGAATGAGGATCTGGAAAGAGGCAGAAAGTCACATTGCTCCTCTGCCCATTCCACAAAATTTAGGTGTTAGATGTTCACCAACAAGTTACATTTATATGGCGCTTTAGTATAAAGCTACAAGATACTTCATAATAACAAGCACTGAACAAAATGCTTGACATTGAGTCACATAAGAGGAGATTAGGACAGGTGACTTAAAGCTTGGTCAAAGAGACACTTTATACATATGAAGAAAAACTGGATCAACTGGGCTTGTCCTCGCTGGAATTGAGAAGAATGAGGAAGGATCTAACAGAAACATATAAAATCCTGTTGGGACTGGAGAGGCTAGATGCGTGAAGAATGTTCCTGATGTTGGGGAAGTCCATAACTAGGGGTCACAGTCTAAGAATAAGGGGTAAGCCAGTCAGGACTGAGATGAGGAAGAATTTCTTCACTCAGAGAGTTGTGAACCTGTGGAACTCTCTCCCACAGGAAGCTGTTCATTAGATACATTCAAGAGGGAGCTGTAATGGCCCTTGCAGCTAAAGGGATCCAAGAGAATGAGGAGAAAGCAGGAATGGGATACTGAGATTGCATGATCAGCCATGATTGTATCGAATGGTGGTACAATCTGGAAAGGCCGAATGGCCTCCTCCTATTTTCTATGTTTCACTAAAAGGAGCTTTTGAAAAGAGGAGAGTTGGATGGTACAGAGAGGGCATTAAAATCCAGAAGGCTCAGAGACCAGGAGTAAAACCACAGCAGGATTTGTAAATTAGGATGTGAATGTTAAAGACTAGGCATTGATGGACTGGTATCCAGTGGGTCAGCCATGATGCAGTGCTCATGTGAGTGCGTTGAGTGGTCTTTAGTTCATACGAGTAAAGATCTGGATGATGAGAATTAACTGTAAAGCAATTGTTCAATGAAATGATGTGATCTCTGACTAACCATAGTCACATCCAATGAGTTACTTTGTGTAGAATCAACCAATGAAAACAAGAGTGAGAAGGTCGATGTTGTCCTCT
This sequence comes from Chiloscyllium plagiosum, assembly GCF_004010195.1. Taxonomy (NCBI): domain Eukaryota; kingdom Metazoa; phylum Chordata; class Chondrichthyes; order Orectolobiformes; family Hemiscylliidae; genus Chiloscyllium; species Chiloscyllium plagiosum. The sequence goes on along the minus strand of NC_057729.1, from coordinate 57,748,438 downwards.
TCAACCCATTCAGGGTGGTTATGACACACCATTGGAGCAATAGGACTTGAACCCAGGCCTCCTGGTCCAAATGTGGGGACAGTACCACAGCACCATAAAGACTGTTCAGTGAAAAGGTGGAGTGACACCAAACAACAGACCCTTGCAGGGAGGTGACAGGACAAAGTGAACAGGGCTGTCCACAGGGGAAAGCTGAAATGCTTTCTCTAAGTGATTATTAATCTATAAATCATAGAATAAGGCAACTCTCACCGAAAACAATGGATGCTGATCGCCTGACCTATTGACTGAAACATTTAAGGAAACTCAGCAAGTGTAACAGCATCTGTGTCCAGAAACCAGAGCTGGCTGGTCCCTCCTGTCTGCTCCTGTTCCGCTGTGAGACAGGAGTTGAGTCATTCCGCTGGTCTGGGAGAACCAGGTGGTGTGGGAGCACTAGGGTGAGCGACAGTAGCACTACAAAGAGAGATGCCCCAATGCACACAGCTCAGTCTTACAGTGCTGACAAATACAATCGCAAAGTTCACTTCAAACCTTACATCGAATTAACCTTCATCGACAACCAGTGATTTTGGATTTCTAAAGTACAATCCCAAATCTGCAACCACTCCAAACTTCGCATCTGCCCGTGCCCAGCACTCAGACAGTATCAGCTGGCCAGATCTGCAGGGCCTTATTTACCTTCTTCACACACCTTTCCCTCGGACTGTTGTCCCCTTCTGTTTCTCTCACATCTCGTTGCTCCTGTCTTCTTGGCCCTCTCCCTGCTTCATTGAGAATCGCTGCCTGACCATTTCTACCGCTTTCGTTCTGACGGCTCTTTGTCTCTTTCTCACCTTCTTCATCTTCCAATAAAAATCTAGATCGCCTGCTCCACATTCTTTCTGCCTATTGTGTGGGATTTGCAGGACAGGTAAGAGAGAGAGAGAGAGAAAGCTACTCGGGCAAAAACATATTATCAGGCAATTACATATCTTCAGAATAAATCAACGCACTTTCTCAGATGAACTCAGATAGGATTGTGGATTTACCAATATATTTAGTTCCAAGTTTCATTCCTCCCTATCATTTCCAGTGACTCTACCACTCTTTCCCCTTTACTATTTTCATGGTCTCTCTCACTCTCCCTTTACCTTCAACATTCAAGAATAGACTTACTCTGTCTTTCTGTTTATCGTTTGCACAGACTCCGTCTCTCTCACTCTCTCTGTCTGTCTGTCTCTGTCTCTCTTTCTCTCCGCCGTTGCCACTGACGCTCTCCCTTTCTCATTCTGTCCATCCGGCATCTCCCACCCCCTCTCCTTGGGCAAGTTCAGTCCGAGCCCTAAGCGAGCCCTCCCTGCGCCAAGGGACGGTCAGGGAGCCTTCACTTACCGGTGTCTTCCTCATCGAAGGAGTTCATACACGGGAAGTAGATGGCCAGGGCTTCGAAGGAAGCGGACAGGCTGATCCTGCTCTGTGATCTCTCGATGGGGAAGGCGCTTGGGGCCAGCTCGGAGCTCGGCGCTGCCTTGGCCGCCCTCGGAGGCACATTTTTCACTCGCAGTATTGCACGCGGCGTCTTGGCAGCTTTGGAGGGTCCCGGCGCTATCAGGAAACCTCAGCCCTTCACTCCGAGTTGGCGTTCACAAAGAGCTGACTCTCTCTCTCTCTCTCTGTCTGTCTCCTTTCTCCTCTTGGTGTTCCCCTTCTGTCTCTCCCTTGCTACACAATACCTTTCTCAGCAAGCTGTTGTTCACTGTCTCCCACAGTCAGTACTCCTCACACTCAATAATGACATCTCTTGAGCTGGTTGGAATCTCTCTCACACACAGACACAGTCCTGGTCCAGCAGCTACCGCTCACACTCTAATTCACTGAGAGCTCAAGGATTGTTTGAGGGTGGGAGTGGGAGTGAGGTACAAAGCGAGAGGTGGGATTGAACTCACATCTGACGTCTTAATCCACCAATCTGTGCCTGGGCTAGGAACTGGGGCGTGGAGCGACTCGCCTGGAGACTGTGGAGAATAAATTAAATCTCAAAAAAAGACAGCGGCTCTGCATTTTACTGCCATTTTATGCCTTTCCCCTGGATTATCTGTCTCTGTGTGTCTGTGCTTGTGAGTGTTTGTACCTGTGTCTGTCTGGGTCTCTGTCAGCGTGCTTGAAGAGTCTGTCTGTGTCTTTGAGCTGTCTGCCTGTATCTATGTGTGCCTGAGGGTCAGTATGTGTGTCTTTGTGCCTGAAAGTCTGCCTAATTTCTGTACTATTGCTTCTGTGTGTGTCTGTGTTGAATTTCCCCACCCTGTGTGTGCCTGAGGGTCTGTGTATGTGTGACTATCTATCTGTGTCTGTGTGTTGGTTTACTTATATTTGTGGTTTGCTGTTTGTTTTTATGTGTGTGTATGTCTGTGTGAGCTTTTTTGTAATGGTACATATGAGTGTGTAAGAATGTGTCTGTTTTTGTGCATCTGTGTACATGCACATGTAAATATACAAGTGTGTATACGTGTGTCTGTATATTTATATCCCTTTGTGCTTTTATATGTCCAGAAGGTGTAATGGCTGCAGCAGGAAAGGGCAGCTTTCAGCCTTGAAGAAGGTGAATGATTTTCAGCCACATTATCGCTCATCAGTAATTGCCAAGATAATGTCCACATCCAGCAGTCACTGCAGCTGCTCTGAATGTCCAGGTTTGATGGACTCCACAGGAACCTTCTCAACATTCGGTTTAACTTCCTGCCAGGAAACTGTCGCCAAGAGAGGGAAGATAATTCACTTCTGATGGGACACACAATTGGTGGAGGACTTGCCTGAACCCAATCCAGGATTTCCTGTTGCCTTTAGTTCAATCAAAGAAGTGGGAGACTGGGATGGATTTACAGCTGAGCATTTGGCAAACACATAAGAATCAACAAGATATTTTATATACAATTATCTTGAAAAGGTTGTTGAAGTGATATAGAACAAAGTTGCCCTATAAATTCAAGTACTCATTTTCTTTCATAGCAACATAACCTATAAGGACCAAGAGCAGCCTGCCCTTCAATATGATCAGGGGCTGATTATCCAACTCCATCCCTGTTCTTGCTTTCACCCCATACCCTTGATCCCTTTAATCTTAACAACTATATCGAACTCCTCTTTGAAAACTTGAATATTTTGCCCTCATCACTTTCAGTTTCAGAATGTCCACAGAAATGTGTTAATTTGGAATGGCAGATAATAGAGAATCATGCAACACTGAAAGGGGCCATTCTACCCACTGTGTTGTGCCAATTCTTTGTAATACCTATCCAACTGGTCATCCTCGCTCTTTCCCCACAGCTCTGCAGTTTCTCTTTTTTTTTCCTGGTCAGGCATTTATAAGAGATCAATGTGTTTAACTCTTTGTTTTACTTTAATGAAAACGGTTTATGGAATGCTGACTATTATCTCAAGGGAATTGGAATGTACCAAAGAGAAACGGATGTCTCAGGAGTCCAGCTCCCGCTAAAGTCAATGTGTTCAGTTCGGGGTGTCTCAAGAAGATGAAATTAATCTCAAAGGAGGTTTGCCACAGATTCAGCAAATTGACAAAGGGTTAAATTATGAGGAGAAGTTACATAAATAATACTTGCACTCCCTTGAGTTTAGAATGTTAAGGATGATCATATCAAGGTGTTTAAAATGATTTAAAGATTTGATGGAAGCCGCTACAGAGAAATTATTTCCTCTGACAGTAAAACCCAGAACAAAAAGGCACATTCTTAAAATAAAAGCTCAGAGCAAAATCAGCAAGTACTTCACAAAGGATAATAGGAATGTAGAATACTCGTTCTCAAAATTCAAGGGCAACTTGAATTTTCACAGCTAAGATTGACAGATTTTAAGGATGGATATTTCAGAAGGGAAAGCAGGAAAACAAGGTCAAAATATAATCAGGATCATACAGCACGGAAAAAGACCCTTCAGTTCAACACATCCATAAAGAACAGATATCCCAATCTGACCTAGTCCTATTTACCAGTTTTTGGCTCACATCACTCTAACCCTTCCTATTCATATACCTATCCAGGTGCCTTTTAAATGTTGTAATTTTACCAGCCTCTACCACTTCCTCTGGCAGCTCATTCCATACACGTACCACCCTCTGTGTGAATAAGTTGCCCTCAGGTCCCTTTTTAAATCTTTCTCCTCTCACCTTAAATCTTATTTCCTGTACATTTGGACTCTCCTACCCAAGGGAAAAGTCCTTAGCTATTCACCCTATCTATGTTCCTCATGACTTTATAAACCTCTATAAGGTCACCCCTCAGCCTCCAACCATAAAAAACAGAATGGACTCAAAAATGCTGAATGGTCTACTGGTGCCAATTCTGGGAGTCACAAGTAGGTAGGATAATGAAGGGGGTGTTTGGTACTCTTTCCTTTATTGGTCAGTGCACTGAGTATAGAACTTGGGAGGTCATATTGTGGCTGTACAGGACATTGATTAGGCCACTTTTGGAATATTATGGGTAATTCTGGTCTCCCTCCTATGGAAAGGATGTTGTGAAACATGAAAGGGATCAGAAAAGATTTACAAGGATGTTGCCAGGGTTGGAGGGTTTGAGCTATAGGGAGAGACTGAATAGGCTGGAGCTGTTTTCCCTGGAGCATCGGAAGCTGAGGGGTAACCTTATAGAGGTTTCTAAAAATCACAAGGGGCATTGATCGGGGAAATAGACTCCTCCTAAGTTGAAGGAGTCCAGAACTAGAGGGCATAGGTTTAGGGTGAGAGAGGAACAATATAAAAGGGACAAAAAGGGGCAACATTTTCACACAGAGGGTGGTACGTGTATGGAATGAGCTGTCAGAGGAAGTGGTAGAGGCTGGTACAATTGCAACATTTAAAAGGCATCTGGATGGGTATATGAATAGGAAGGGTTTGGAGGGATATGGGTCAACTGCTGGCAAATAGGATTAGATTAGTTTAGGATATCTGGTAGGCATGGACGAGTTGGACCGAAGGTTGGTTCTGTGCTGTACATCTCTATAACTCTGAGACATCTATGACCCTGCTACTAATTATCCAAGTATATCCATGAAATTAACTTGTGCCTTTGTTACAGTTTGCTGTTGTAACTCAGAATGTACTGCCTGAAAGGTGAGCAGTAGTTTCATGTGCCCAGATCCTGCAGATGTAAGAACAGTGAAACTATTGGGGTTCACCATCAATAGTCCATCACAACTGACAACAGCAGCTAGAGTCAACATGTGCACAGTTAAACACAGTGTTCTTAATGCTTCCTTTATCAGCCAGAGTAAACACAGTGAGCAGGAGCTTATAGGGGTCTGAGTGATGAGAGATATGTTTGTCACAAAATTGAATAGGTTTCCAGTGAGGTCCATCTCGATAACTCACTCCACGTTTACACCTGTACCAGTTAATAGTGAGAAATGCATTACAAACTGGTGTTGGAAATCCCTCCAAATCAAGTGATACAATTCTGACTTGACCAAAAAAACTGCAAGATTCAGCCTCATTTGGACCCCGTACCCCTCCTCCCTCAGTGCACTGACAGCCCTGTCGATATTTATGCTGTTGGGCCCACTGTAAAACGTTTGAAAATCTACACCTTATTGGAAGAATTGTAACAGGATTTTTTTTTTTTAAATGCACGCCTGGTGCATAAATACTGCTAATCACACTCACTAATCCCAAAATAGTTAATTTTATTTTAGTAAAATGAGAAATTTCTCTATGTGGGTATTAAAAAATGTGGGTATTAATTATTTTTAAATTAAAAATTTTACCAACGTTATTTCAACCTCAATGTTAGTCCAATCAAAATCTGAATGTTAAGGTTTGGGTCTGAGAGGAGTATGGGAATCATGCTTCAACAATCTTACCAAGTCTTCTGAATAACTCTCAAGACAATAACCCTGAATATTGAAGATATCAGACTGAATACGGAACCTCCAACACCAACAGATTCTCCTGTATAACCCACACCATCAGACCCGTCCCATCGGATGCACACCATCAGACTGACACCATCAGACCCACACTATCAGACTCACACCATCAGACCCACATCATTAGACTCACACCATTAGACCCACACTATCAGACCCACACCATCTGACTCACACCATCAGACTCACACCATCAGACCCACATCATTAGACTCACACCATTAGACCCACACTATCAGACCCACACCATCCGACTCACACCATCGGACTCACATCATCAGACCCACACCATCAGACTCACACCATCAGACTGACACCATCATACTCACACCATCAGACCCACACCATCAGACCCACACCATCAGACTCACACTATCAGACTGACACCATCAGACCCACACCATCAGGCTGACACCATCAGACCCACACCATCAGACTCACACCATTAGACCCACACCAGCAAACTCACACCATCAGACCCACACCAGCAGATACACACCATCAGACTGACACCATCAGACCCACACTATCAGACTCACACCATCAGACCCACATCATTAGACTCACATCATTAGACCCACACTATCAGACCCACACCATCCGACTCACACCATCAGACTCACATCATCAGACCCACACCATCAGACTCACACCATCAGACTGACACCATCATACTCACACCATCAGACCCACACCATCAGACCCACACCATCAGACTCACACCATCAGACTCACACCATCAGACCCACACCATCAGGCTGACACCATCAGACCCACACCATCAGACTCACACCATTAGACCCACACCATCAGACCCACACCAGCAGACTCACACCATCAGACCCACACCAGCAGATACACACCATCAGACTGACACCAACAGACTCACACCATCAGCCACACTTCATCAGACCCACACCATCAGACTGACACCATCAGACCCACACTGTCAGACCCACACCATCAGACTCACACCATCAGACTCACACCATCAGACTGACACCATCAGACTCACCCCATCAGAGCCATACCATCAGACTCACACCATCAGACTGACACTATCAGACCCATACCATCAGACTCACACCATCAGACTCACACCATCAGATTCACACCACCAGCCACACACCATCAGACCCATACCATCAGACTCACCCCATCAGACCCACACCATCAGACTGTACACCATCAGGCCCACACCATCAGACTCATGCCATCAGACTGACAACATCGGACTCACACCATCAGACTCACACCATCAGACCCTCACCATCAGACTGACACCATCAGACCCACATCATCAGACTCACACCATCAGACTGTATACCATCAGACCAACACCATCAGACCAACACCATCAGACTCACACCATCAGACTCACACCATCAGGCCCACACCATCAGACTGACACTACCAGACCCACACCATCAGACTCACACCATCAGACTGACACCATCAGACCCACACCATCAGGCTCACGCCATCAGACCCACACCATTAGACCCACCCCATCAGACTCACACAATCAGACTCACACCACCAGACTGACACCATCAGACCCACATCATCACACTCACACCATCAGACCCACCCCATTAGACTGACGCCATCAGACCCAACCCATCAGACTGACACCATCAGACCCACACCATCAGACTCACACCATCAGACCCACACGATCAAACTCACTTGATCAGACTCACACCATCAGACCTATACCATCAGACTGACACCATCAGACCCACACCATCAGACTCACACCATCAGACTGACACCATCAGATCCACACCATCACACTCACACCATCAGACTCACACTATCAGACTCACGCCATCAGACTGACACCATTAGACTCACACCATCAGACCCACACCATCAGACTCACACCATCAGACTTACACCATCAGACTGATACCATCAGATCGACATCATCAGACTCACACCATCAGACCCACACCATCTGACTGACACCATCAGACTGACACCATCAGACCCACACCATCAGGCTGACACCATCAGACCCACACCATCAGACTTACACCATCAGACTGACACCATCAGACCCACACCACTAGACTGACACCATCAGACCCACACTATCAGACTGACACCATCAAACCAACACCATCAGACTGACACCATCAGACTCATACCATCAGACTCACACCAACAGACTCACACCATCAGACTGACACCATCAGACCCACACCATCAGACTGACACCATCAGACTCACACCATTCGACCCACACCAACAGACTCACACCATCAGACTGACACCATCAGACCCACACCATCAGACTGACACCATCAGACTCACACCATTAGACCCACACCATCAGACTCACATCATCAGTGCTGCTCTGCATTTTTCCTCAGCCATCATTAAGCCACAAAAGGAAAGAACTTCCATTTATCTGCTGCCTTTCATGATGTTAGGATGTTCCAAAGTGCTTGATAGTGAATGGCGAGACAGTGTAGACACGTATTTAACACTGACAAACAATTATGTGCATAGTGTGCTCCCACATACTGCAATGTGACAACTGCCAGGTCATTCAATACAATGGAATTGATTCAGGGGTGACTATTGGTAACGCAGGCAGAGAGAAACCCCATGATCTTACTCAAATGCCACTTTTGGCTTTTATCAAAGAAGGCATCAGAAAGATGGCATCTCAAACAGCACTGACCCCCAACAGTACAGCACTCTGCCAGCTGTGACCCTGCGACAGTATGGCATTCCCTCAATACTGACCCTCCAACAGTACCCACTCCCTCAGCACTCACCCTTCAACATTGCGGAACCCACTCAATACTGACCCTCCAACAGTGTGGCGCTCCCTCAGCACTGACCCTCTGACAGTGTAGCACTCCCTCAGCATTGCTCCTCCAACAGTGCAGCACTCCCTCAGCGCTGGCTCTCCAACAGTGCGGCGCTCCCTCAGCACTGACCCTCCAACAGTGTAGCGCTCCCTCAGCACTGATCCTCCGACAGTGCAGCACACCCTCAGCACTGACCCTCCAACAGTGTGGCACTCGCTCAGCACTGACCCTCTGACAGTGTGGCACTACCTCAGCACTGAACCTCTGACAGTGTGGCACTTCCACAGTACTGACTCTCCGACAGTGTGGCACTCCCTCAGCACTGACCCTCTGATAGTGCGGCATTCCCTCAGCACTGATCCTCTGACAGTGTGGCACTCCCTCAGCACTGACCCTCCGACAGTGCGACACTCCCTCAGCACTGACCCTCTGACAGTGCGGCACTCCCTCAGCACTGCATAGCAAGAGCCTTGGTGGTGATTGTTAGCCATCCACTGTCCATAGGGCTGCATTTTTGCTCCTCAATTATTCAACTGAACTTCAACATTTCTCCACTCAGCCCACACTCCTCCAATAATTCTTCACCCTGTCCAATTATGGATTATATAAATAACTGCAGATATTCAGAAACTTTAATGATCTCAATACCTTGATTGTATAAATAGAAAGCTAAGTTGTATTTCTGAAACTGTGTCATAATCAGAAATAACTTGTTTCATTCACAGGCTCATAGTCTCAGATGTTACAAAAGGATTAAAATCTTGAAAGATTACATTTCTTTAGTGGATCATTGGTTCAGTGGCAAATTTGTTGCTTTATATTGAATATTATAGATCAGCAAAATCACACTGTCATTCAATTGGTGTTGGGGAATGACTGGAATGGCAATGCTATCAGTTTTTATGCAAAAAAAATTAGAGAAGGGAGAGTCAAAGTGTGGGTTAGCTTCTTGCTGCTTGTTAATTAAAATTGTGGTGATAGGGTTAGGGTTAGACTGTAGTCTGGGTGAGGGAAAAATTCAACTCAGCTGCGTGCATTGTCAGCTGTGTCTCAGTGGGTCATGCTCTTGTATGTTAGTGAGTGAGAAGCTTTTGACCTGATCTCAAACTCCAATCTGACACTCTATGAGTGCAGTGCTGAGGGAGTGCTGCACTGTTAGCAGTGTTCTCTAAGATTGAAGCCCTGCCAGCCCTCTCAGAATGGAAGTAAAAGATCCCACACCATTATGTTTTGGAAGAGCAGGGGATTTCTCCTTCAGTTTCCTGCATCATTCTCCCTCAGCAAACATGGTTAAAGCAGATTAACTGGTTATTATCTCTTTGTGATTGGTGGGAGCCCCCTGTGCACAAATTGGCTGCCATGCTATCTAGGAGAAAGTGAGGACTTCAGATGCTGGAGACCAGAGTTGAAAAATATGGTGCTGGAAAACACAGCAGGCCAGGCAGCATCCGAGGAGCAGGAGAATCGACGTTTTGGGCATAAGCCCTTCTTCAGGACTATCTACATTGCAATGTTGCTTTACATTCCAAAAATATTTCATTGGCTGTGAGTCACTTTGGAATGGCCTGTGGTTGGGGAAGGTGCTATTTAAAATAACTTTTTTTTTGTTGTTTGAACCATCCCCTCATACAGGAAACGGACCTACAGCTGAGGTGACCTGATTGGTTGCTGAATCAAAATGCCAGGGACCAATCTCTAAGAGGGATCTATTGACATGACTGAGACCCAATAAGTGGGAACACCAGCTCCTGCAGGTCTTTCTCCAAGCCACACACCATCCTGACTGGGGACTATATCACCTAGTCAAGATTTGGGAATTCCCTTACCATCAGCGCTGTGGGTGCTCTGACACTATACAGACTAGGGTTACACCTGAAACATCGACTTCTCCACCTTCTGATGCTGCCTGGCTCACTGCGTTCTCCCAGCCTCCTGCCTGTCTACACCTTGGATTCCAACAACTACAGTTTATTTTTGTCTCTAACCATACAGACTGCAGCAATTCTTGAAGGCAGCAACTCACCACCAACCTTTCAAGGGACAATTAAGGCTGGGAGTATAATTATTGGCCCAGCCAGCGATGCCAATGTCCTGTGAAAGAATTTTAAAGAACACAGCAAGACCGTATAACCAGCAATGTGATGGTGACCAGATAATCTGTATGTTTAGCAACAACCATTACCCAAAGCAGGTTGTGGGATTAGTCAGGGTGTCAGTAAGGACTGTCTTTCACTGATGTGGCCCCAATTGTTTGAAAGGTGAAGTTGCTTTGAGGTGCCAAGTAATAAATACATGACCTTGCAGTTTTATATTTCTCAATTTTACTAATAATCTTGTCCTCCAAATATTCTCTTTCGCGTCCTTGCATGCCAGTCTGATGAATCTGTGTGAGTGAATCAGATTGGAAGATCAAAAGCAGCCGCCTCCAGGCACATTCAGATTGTTTCTTTGTACCTGGTGGGGAAAGAAATGTGTGAAGCGTTTGATTGAAACAATGTTAAACTGCGAGCAGGAGTCTCAGTGTTCCCCCGGTACAGCTGCTCAGGCAGGGGAACGGCAGAGAGGAGTCTTTAGCTTCCCCACTTACAACCGACTAATGTGGAGCAACAACTTTATAAACTTCTGGTCGCCATGCATTTCTTTCCAAGTGGCAACCAGTGACCGGTGAGGCACCACAGGGATCACCAGCTGCCGGAGGACGGAGCAGTGGCCTCCAAAAGCTTGCAGTTTCAAATCAACCTGTTGGACTATAACCCAGTGTCATGTGATTGTTGACTTCGTCCATCCTAGCCCAACACCAGCACCTCCACATCATGGATTCATTGAGTGAGTGGGCAAATGCATGGCAGATGAAATATAACATGGATAAATGTAAGGTTATCCACCTTGGTAACAAAATATTTCGATGGATTGTTATTTGAATGGCTATAAATTGAGAAGGGGAGATATGCAACAAGACCAGAGTGTCCTTGTGCTCCAGCCACTGAAGAAAAGCATATAGGTGCAGAAACCAGTGAGAGCCTTCATAGTGAGCAGATTTGAATACAGGGCCTTGATGAGACCACACCAAGAGTAATGTGTGCTGGTTGGTCTCCTTATCTGAGGGAAGACGCCCTGGTGATGGAGGGAGTATAATGAAGGTTAACCAGATGTTTCCTGGGATGGTTGGACTGATGTATGAAGAGAGACTGGATTGTTTCGTACTATATTCACTATATTGACTGGGGGTTTGCAAGAATGTGGAGGGATGTCATACAAACCCATAGATTTTCAACAGAATTAGACAGGAAGGGTGTTCCCAATGATCAGGGAGTCCAGAACCATAGGGTCACAGACTAAGGATACAGGGTAGATGAGGAGAAATCTCTTCAACCAGAGAGTGGGGAGCCTGTGGAATTCTCTGCCACAGAAGATAGTTGGGGCCGAAAGAACAAAGAAAACAAAGAAAATTCCAGCACAGGAACAGGCCCTTCGGCCCTCCAAGCCTGTGTTGATCCAGATCCTCTATCTAAACCTGTCGCCTATTTTCTAAGTGTCTGTATCCCTCTGCTCCATGCCCATTCATATATCTGTCTCGATACATTTTAAATGACGCCACCATGCCCACCTCACCACCTCCGCTGGCAATGCGTTCCACGTACCCACCACCCTCTGTGTAAAGAACTTTCCACCCATATCTCCCTTAAACATTTCCCCTCTCACTTTGAACTTGTGACCCTGAGTAATTGTGTCCCCCACTCTGGGGAAAAGCTTCTTGCTATCCACCTTGTCTATACCTCTCATGATTTTGTAGACCTCAATCAGGTCCCCCTTCAACCTCCATCTTTCTGATGAAAATAATCCTAATCTATTCAACCTGTCCTCATAGCTAACGCCCTCCGTACCAGGCAACATCCTTGTGAACCTCCCCTGCACGCTTTCCAAAGCATCCACATCCTTTGGTAACGTGGCAAGCAAAAATGTACGCAGTATTCTAAATGTGGCCAAACCAAAGTCCTATACATTGAACTTTTTTCAAGAAGGAGTTAGATGTAGTTCTTTAGGGATCAAAGAGTATGGGGAGAAAGCAGGAACAGGGGACTATGTTGGATGATCAGTCATGAGCATATTGTAAGACAGAGCAGACTCAAAGGGCCGAATGGCCTACTCCTGCTTCTATTTTTTATGTTTCTATGTTCTCCACCGATTTTCTCTCCTGTTCTCTTGGGTCCTGAAGAGCATGGAATTTTTACATGATACAGTTTATTAAATGGTTAGCATCCTCACTGCTCTGGAGAACGGAGTGTTCATTCATTATAGTACATGGTTAAGGCAGGGTTATTGTGGTGCAGTGATAATCTCCCTATCTTTGGACAAGGTGGCCTGCGTTCAAGTCCAGCCTACTCCAGAGGTGTGTCATAACATCGCTGAACAGGAAATATTTACGCAATTAAGATATGCCTTCCTTATCAGTATCTGTGGGACATGTTCAAAAGTTTGCTAGCATGTACATTTGTGATGTATATGTTTTGTATATTTGTGTGTGTGTGCTTATGTTGCTTTGTGCATGTGTGTCCACATTTGAGGTGTTGATAGAGGATTCTGTAACCCTGGCAGCATTTCCTCATGTGTGATTTCAGGCATTTTCTGTGACTGGGGTATTTTAATGACTTGGAGATGCTGTTGTTGAACTGGGGTGTACAAAATTAAAAATCACACAACCAGGTTATAGCCCAACAGGTTTAATTGGAAGCACACTAGCTTTCGGACCACCTGATGAAGGAGCGGCACTCTGAAAGCTAGTGCTTCCAATTAAACCTGTTGGACAATAACCTGATGTTGTGTGATTTTTAACTTGAGGTATTCTACTGTTTGTGGCATCGCATCTGTTTACTCCTGATGTACAGGGATCCCTGAAACCTTGAGCAACCCAGCCCACTCTGGCCCTGGGGTTGCTGAGAGTGAGTTATGATGTTAATATTGCTCAATGGTTTAAGCTAACAGCACTGGCTGAGGATCAAATGGCAAAATTTACACTTAGCTTTCAAAATTATGGAGACCATCGGTTGAGTAAATGATGAGTAAAATGTCATTGGCGGGAGGTTAATGAGCAGAGGAAACAGACTTAGAATAATTAGCAAAAGAACCAGAGAGAAAATGAGGCAAAAAAACTGTGCCTTACATAGCAAGTTGTCACAACCTGGAGCTCACTGACTGAAAGGATTGAAGGAGCAGATTTAAGTGCAACTATTAAAAGAAAATTCAATATATAATTGAACAGAAAAAAGATTAGAGAGCTCTGAGGAAACAGCAGGGAAGTCAGATTAATTGGATAGCTATTTCAAAAAGCTAGCACAAAAGGCTGAATGGACTCCCTCTGTGCTGTTTCATTCCACAGTCATATGCATACCCTGCTAACCACTGTTTTAACCAGCTGGACCCTGAATAATACTTTCCACTAAAGATTAGCATCTTTTTAAGGTATGCCAATTAAAATTAATACTCATTTTCTTTCTTGCTTTCACTGGTATTACTATTGTTTGTTTCCGGTTCTTTCTTACCCTGGAGCTGAGCAGCTTGTGGGACCATTTCAGAGCCATCCACATTGCTGGAGATATGGACTTTTGGCAAATTTTCTTCCTGAAAGAATGCAAGTGAACTAGATGGCATTTTACAATGATCACTTCATGGTCATTATTCTTTGGATCAGCTTCCAATTGCAGATTTTATTAACTAACAGGAAATTCCAGGATTAGCGTTTGGTACCCATGTTCACAGAATATGATCCTAGGCTAACACATGACATTACATCGTGGATGGCACGGTGGCACAGTGGTTAGCACTGCTGCCTCACAGCGCCAGAGACCCGGGTTCAATTCCCGCCTCAGGCGACTGACTGTGTGGAGTTTGCACATTCTCCCCGTGTCTGCGTGGGTTTCCTCCGGGTGCTCCGGTTTCCTCCCACAGTCCAAAGATGTGCAGGTCAGGTGAGTTGGCCATGCTAAATTGCCCGTAGTGTTAGGTAAGGGGTAAATGTATGGGTGGGTTGTGCTTCGGTGGGTTGGTGTGGACTTGTTGGGCCGAAGGGCCTGTTTCCACACTATAATGTAATATAATCACTGTCTCCCCAAAGGTATCTGCCACCTTCTTCCATTGAGGACAGTCACAAGAAATGACAAGCTGACTTGACTTAGAATAAACATTTTCACCTTTGCATCTTGCACATTTGATTTGAAGTTTCTTTTAGGAAATTGGGTGTTGGTAAATGTTTGCACAAACTACCACAATTAAACACTCAATAACTGATTTTCAAAGGCTCTGTTAAAGTACAATAAAGAATACCGGAACCAAAGTGAGGTTATTTCTAATCTGCAATTCATTCGTATTCAGCCTTGAACCCATTTGCTAATACTTAGAACATAGAACAGTGCAGGCCCCTTCAGCTCTTGATGTTGTACCGACCTTTTATCCTACTCTAAGATCAAATTAACTGACATACCCTTCATTATACTATCCTCCATGTGTATCCAAGAGTCCAAGAGTCGCTTAAATGTCCCTAATGTATCTGACTCTACTGCCACTGCTGGCAGTGCATTCCACACACCCACCACTCTCTGTGTAAAAAACCTATCTCTGACATCTCCCCTAAACCTTCCTCCGATCACCTTAAAATTATGACCCCTCATGATAGCCATTTCTGCCCTGGGAAAAAGTCTCTGGCTACCCACTCTATCTATCCTCTCATCATCCTGTACACCTTTATCAAGTCACCTCTCATCCTTCTTCGCTCCAATGAGAAAAGCCCTAGCTCCCTCAACCTTTCTTTATAAGACATGCCCTCCAGTCCAGGCAGTATCCTGGTAAATCTCCTCTGCACCCTCTCTAAAGCTTCCACATTCTTCCTATAATGAGGCAACCAGAACCTGAACACAGTACTCTAAGTCTGCTCTAACCAGGAGTCTATAGAGCTGCAGCATAACCTCATGGCTCTTAAACTCAATCCCCCAGATAATGAAAGCCAACACACCATGCGCCTTCTTAACAACCCTACCAGCTTGGGTGGCGACCTTGAGCGAGCTATGGATGTGCACCCCAAGATCCCGCTGTTCCTTCACACTGCCAAGAATTCTGCCTTTAACCCTGTAATCTGCATTCAAATTCAACCTTCCAAAGTGAATGACTTCACACTTTTCCAGGTTGAACTCCATCTGCCACTTATCAGCCCAGTTCTACATCCTGTCAATGTCCCATTGTAACTTACAACCGCCCTCCACACTATCCACAACTCCACCAACCTTCAAGTCATCGGCAAACTTACTAACCCACCCTTCCACTTCCTCATCCAAGTCATTTATAAAAATCTTAAAGAGCAGAGGTCCCAGAACCGATTCCTGCAGACGATCACTGGTCACTGAGCTCAGTCTGAATACTTTCCATCTACCACCACCCTCTGTCTTCTAAGGGCCAGCCAGTTCTGTATCCAGACAGCCAAATTTCCTAGTATCCCATAACTCCTTACTTTCTGAATGAGCCTACCATGGGGAACCTTATCAAATGTCTTACCAAAATCCACATCCACTGCTCTACCTTCATCAATGTATTATGTCACATCCTCAAAGAATTCAATCAGATTTGTGAGGCATGACCTGCCCCTCACAAAGCCACGCTGACTATCTCTAATCAAACTATGCTTTTCCAAATAATCATAAATCCTGTCTCTCAAAATCCTCTCCAATAATTTGTCCACCACCAATATAAGACTGACTGGTCTGTAATTCCCAGGGTTATCCCTATTCCCTTTCTTAAACAAGGAAATAACATTTTCCACCCTTCAATCATCTAGCAGAGTCATTAGGGACATTTAAGCGACTGCTGGACATGCAAATGGATAGCAGTGAGTTGAGGGGTGCGTAGGTTAAGTTATTATATTTTACATTAGGATTAAACCTCGGCACAACATCGTGGGCCAAAGTTCTGTGCTGTACTTTTCTATGTTCTATGTTTTACTCCAGTGGACAGTAAGGACACAAAGATCACTGCCAAAGGTGCAGCAATATCTTCCCTTGCTTCCTGTAGTAACCTTAGATATATCCCATCTGGCCCAGGGGACCTATTTATTCTTATGTTTTTTCAAAATGTCCAGCACATCCTCATTCTTAACATCAACCTGTTCTAGTGTATCTGTCCTCACAAATGTCAAGATTCCTCTCAGTAGTGAATACTGAAGCAAAGTAATCATTAAGGACCTCCCCTCCTTCCTCCGACTCCAGGCACAAGTTCCCTCCACTATCCCTGATCAGCCCTAACCTCATTCTGACCATCCACTTGTCCCTCACACAAGAATGCCTTAGAGTTTTCCTTAATCCTATCTGCCAAGGCTTTTTCATGCCCCCTTCTAGCTCTCCTAAGTCCATTCTTCAGTTCCTTCCTGGCTACCTTGTAACCCTCCAGAGCCCTGTCTGATCCTTGTTCGAGCACATCCCAAATTGTAGTGATCATTTATATCCTCTACAATGTTGACATTGCTCAGGTACTGATCTGCACTTTTCTTTCTTTTTGATCTGAAAGATCATGAAGGAAGCAGCTTCCTTGATTGTCATCCAATTCGCCACCTTCAACATCTACTTCCTCTGCCACCGACGCTCAGTAGCAGCAGTGTGTACTATCTACAAGATGCACTGCAGAAATTCACAGGGCATATCTGACAGCACCTTCCAAACCCATCTTGAGGGTCAAGGGCAGTAGATAAATGGGCACAACACAGCACATGCAAGTTCCTCTCCAAGTCACTCACCATCCTGACTTGAAATATATTGCAGTTCCTTCTGTGTTACTGGGTTAAAGTCCTGGAATTCCTTCATACAGCACATGGACTCCGGTGATTCTAAAAGGCACCTCACACCCGTCCCCTACTCCACGGCATTTGAGGATGGGCAATAAATGCTGGACTAACCACTGATGTCCATACCTGATGAAAGAATGCATTTTTAAAAACAGAGGTGCATGTGGTTAGTTTTAAATTTGCCAATGACCTGATTTTATTCTCTTTGTTAACATCCTTCCATCTATGAAAGACAATGAATACACAGCAACAAATCCATTTCAGACATGGTGCATCTCTTCCTGATGCCTGCAGAGGCGAATCCCTGAGGGACTGACACAAGTGACACTCCTGAAGCTACTGAGTGACATTGCAGGTTGTTGTTGTTTTTGATGTTGGCATCTGTTTCCAAGTCACTGCAACTATTGGTCATCGTGGTGAATGCCAGCCCTCAGGAGGTGTCACCGTTTTCCATTGTTGCCAGCAAGTGACTCCCAGTTGTGAGAGCTGGTGTCTATGGTCTTGTTGTCACACTCGCAAACATCCTTTGAAGTGGAGCTCTGATCACCTGGTACCAGAGACCTCACTGTGCAGAGGGCCCTGGGTATGTGACCATCTTCCATCCTGATGATGTTTCTGAGCCAACAAAGCTGCCCTCTGTTTGAGGAAAGGTGGGATTCCTGTCACAAGGAGAGCTGTTGTAATCACCGCTGTGTATGTGGGGATATGGTCCTCCAGAATGGGCACCGTAGCAATGTGCAAAATGCAGCAGTCAATCAAAACCCAGCAACTTCCTGCAAAAGATCAATGTAAGTGTGACCAATTTGTTTGAATGTCTTTGTTTCAGGAGTAAATAGTGGCCAGGACAGTGGGGAGAAATCACCTGCTCATCTTCTGAATAGTAACATGGGATCTTTAACATCAAGAGAATAGATGGAACCTGGGTTTAGCAACACAGGACTTCCGACAGTGCTGCACTCCCTCAGCACTGACCCTCTGACAGTGCGGCACTCCCTCAGCACTGACCCTCCGATAATGTGGCACTCCCTCAGCACTGACCCTCCGATAATGTGGCACTCCCTCAGCACTGACCCTCAGACATTATTGTACTCCTTCACTCCCTATTAGACAAAATTGTGGGTGAAATGAAGTTAAGTGAGAAGAAGCTTGTGTGGCACATAAAGATGAGCAGAGAGCATTCAGCAGAAATATAATGTGAAAGGTGTTGTAATATTGTGCACAAGTTTGAGGTTTATTTCTTCCTTGCTGATTTGAAGTGGCTGGTTGAAGGGAAGTAACCACAGTTGATACAATCCAGGAGATTGCAGGACCATGAGGCTTGCACAGAAAACTCACGTAGTTTCCTATCTGTTGAAGGTTCTCTGATCTCTAGAGATGACCATTGACTGTTCATTGAAGATTAAACTGATTAAATATTTAGGCCAAAAGCATCTTCCAGATTTTTCTTTCACCTGCTGCTCTTCCAGCATTGATTTCAGTTCTCCATCTCATTGTATTGTGCTTCTTTCCTCAGATGAAATCCAAACTGCTCGCTCTTGATCCAACTAAAATAGCCAACTCTTCAGAATGAGGGCAGCACTCTGAATCTTAAGGGAGGTATTGGTCTATTGGTATTAGATTAGATTACATTACATTACATTACAGCGTGGAAACAGGCCCTTCAGCCCAACAAGTCCACACCGACCCGCCGAAGCGCAACCCACCCATACCCCTACATTTACCCCTTACCTAACACTACGGGCAATTTAGCATGGCCAATTCACCTGACCTGCACACCTTTGGACTGTGGGAGGAAACCGGAGCACCCGGAGGAAACCCACGCAGACACGGGGAGAACGTGCAAACTCCACACAGTCAGTCGCCTGAGGCGGGAATTGAACCCGGGTCTCAGGAGTTGTGAGGCAGCAGTGCTAACCACTGTGCCACCGTGCCGCCCTCAAATTTGTCATGGGGCTGTTATCCCAGGTAACATACTGGGGACCTCGGTTCCAATTCTGCCATGGCATATGATGGGATTCAGTTCAATGAGAGTCTAATGATCACCACGAGACTGTTGCTGATTGTCAGCAACTGTTTCGCAAAGTCATTTAGGTAGGATGCTTGCCTGGTCCAACCTACATGTGATTTCAAACCCACAGCAATATGGCTAACTCTTAACTGCCCTCTGGGCAATAAATGCTGGCCTATCCAGCAATGCCCTCATCCTGTGAATTTTTTTTTTAAGAAAAGACAAAATTGGCTGGAGTCTCTAGAGGCAATGGCTCTGATAGTGTTGATGTTGAAGTTCCATAAGGCACCATCCAATCTAACAATGTCGCACAGTTTCTGGGTATATTAGAAGCTGCCATCTTGCACGAGATCTTGATTGAGATATAAATAATCGTCCCTGGCTCTTGTGATAGAATAAATTACTAAAAGCAAGCGTCCAGGTTCAGCAGGTAATAGGGAAGGCAAATAGAATCTTAACATTTCACTCAAAGAGAATGGAATATAAATATTGGGAGTTTTGCTAAACCTATGCATATAAGATTACACGTAGATTACATGTAATTAGTTTTGGTCAGCATTTCTAAGGAAAATCACACTGGCATTGAAGACAGTCCAGAGAATGTTCACTCAGCCAGTCTCGGGAATAAAGCCACTTTTTTATGAGGAGTTATTGAGTAGGTTGGGCATGTACTCATTGGAGGTTAGAAGTGTGAGAGGCAACTTTATTGAAACATAAAAGTTTCTGAGAGAGCTGGGCAGGGGAGATATTGACAGGGTATTCCAATACATTCCATCTTCATGGTAGAGGACGTTCCAGGATTTTGACCCAGTAACATCGAATCAAGCTCCAAGTCAAGATGGAGAGGGGCTTGGAGAGAATTTGTGTGAGGCGAGCTTGGTGTATCTGCTGCTGATGTGAATGTTTAAGGTGCTGGATGCGGGTACCTATCAAGCAGGCTGCTTTGGACATCATGGGTAGACAGGCAGGAGGCTGGAAGAACACAGTAAGCCAGGCAGCATCAGGAGGTGGAGAAGTCAATGTTTCAGGCATAACCTTTCTTCAGGACTGGAAATGACTGGGATTAGGCAATACCTTGTTTCCATTTAAGCATCTTCGTAAATCTCATCTACACCCTCATCAGTGCAATCACATCCTTCCTATAATGTGGTGACCAGAACTGCATGCTATGGCCTGATCAAAATTTTATACAGTTCCAGGTAACCTCACTGCTCTTGTAATTTATGCCCCTGCTATTGAAGGTAAATGTCTCATATGTCTTCCTAACCATCTTATCTACCCACCCTGTTATTTTCAGAAATTTATGGTTAGGTGCAGAGTAAGGTCCTTCTGATCTTCAGTACTTTCCAGAGTCCGACCATCCTGAGTCTAATCCTATGTCTTGTTAGCCCTCCCTAAGTGTGTTACACTTTTCTATGTTGAATTCCATTCATAACTGTCCTGCCCACTCGACAAGTCTGTTCATCTCCTCCAGCAGATTACCACTCACTGTTTTACCACCCTACCCATTTTCTAGTGGGCGACTTGGTCTTGGATCCCATGGGTTCCTATTCTGTTGAGTAGTCTGCCATAAGGGATCTTACCAAAAACCTTGCTAAAGTTTGAGTAAACCATGCCAAATGTATTGGCCTCACCAATACTCCTGATTAATTCTTCAGAATAATCAATCAGATTTGTCCAGCATGTCCATGCCAAGTATCCCTGATTAATCTGTGTCTGTCCAAGTGCAGATGTATTCAGTCTCCCACAATCCTTCCTAATAACTTCCCCATCACAGAGATTAGAATGACTGGCCTATAATTTCCCGGTCTTTCCCTTCCTGCCTTCTTTCAATAACAGGGCAATGTGAGCTGATCTCTAATTGTCTGGTGCCTCACCTATGGCCAGGGAGGATGGAGCTGCTGGAGCTGCTGATATCTCCTCCCTCACCTCTACTACCAGCCTAGGACTCAGCTCTTCTGGGCTTACAAAACTATCCACTGTCGAGACTTGATGAACCCACATGTACCTCATCTCTATCAATGCTAATTTCTTTGACTATCCCAGAGTCCTCGGCCCTGATGCTATTCCTGTGCCATCTTTTCCCATTGTGAAAACTTATACAAAGATTATATTCCGCTTCTGAGTGTACATAAACATTACCCCTATGGTTCCTAATGGACCCCAGTCTTTCCCTTGTTCTTCCCTTGCTCTTTATAAATATAAAATTCCTTTTTTTTTGTCTATACTACATGCCAATGCTTCCTTAGGCACTCCCTTACCTTTTGTAATCTCCTTTTTACATTTCCCTGTACTTCTTACACTCCTCTAATGACTTTTAGAGTCACAGAGATGTACAACACAGAAACAGATCCTCCAATCCAACTCATCCATGCTGACTAGATATCCTAAAGTAATCCATTTGCCAGCACTTGGCCCATATCCCTTCAAACGCTCCCTATTCATATACCCATCCAGATGCCTTTTAAATGTTGTAATTGTACCAGCCTCCATCACTTCCTCTGGCAGCTCATTCCATACACGCACCACCCTCTGCATGAAAAGGTTGCCTTTTTGGTCCCTTTTAAATTTTTCCCCTCTCACCCTAAACCTACACCCTATAGTTTTGAACTCCCCTACCATGGGAAAATGACCTTGTCTATTCACCCTATCCATGCCCCTCATGATTTATAAACCTCTACAATGTCACCCCTCAGCCTTTGATGCTCCAGGGAAAACAACCCCAGCCTATTCAGCCTCTCCCTATAACTCAAACCCTTCAACTCTGGCAACATCCTTGTTTATTTTTTCTGAACCCTTTCAAGTTTCACAACCCACTAACCAGCCCAATCGCCCTGTGGCCAATCACTTCAATTCCCCCTCCCACTCTGCCAAGGACATACAACTCCTGGGTCTCCTGCACCACCAAATCCGAGCCACTTGATGCCTGGAGAAAGAATGCCTCATCTACCGCCTTGAGACCTCCAACCACACATCATCAATGTAGATTTCACCAGTTTCCTCATCTCCCCTTGCCCTACTTATCCCAGACTCAACCCTCCAACTTGGCACTGCCCTCTTGAACTATCCTACCTGTCCATCTTCCTTCCCACCGATCTGTTCCACCCTCCACTCTGAAATATCAGCATCAACGCTCAACTTCATGCACCTATCACATTCCTAGCTACCGCCCCCACAAGCCTCACCCCCCCCCCCCCCCTCCCATTTATCCATTTATCTCTCAGCACCCTTGGGGCCCCCCACATTCCTGATGAAGAGCTTATGTTCGAAACATCGACTCTCCTGCTCCTCGGATGCTGCCTGACCGGCTGTGGTTTTCTAGTGCCACACGTTTTGACTCTGATCTCCCACATCTGCAGTCTTCACTGTCTCCTAAAATGTTTCCCATAGCAGGGAGACCATTATTGCACGCAGTATTCCAAATGTGGCCCAACCAATGCCCTGTACAGCTGCAACATGACCTCCCAACTACTATACTCAATGCACTGACCAATGAAGGAAAGCATACTAAATGCCTTCATCATTACCCTGTCTACCTACGACTCCACTTTCAAGGAACTATGAACCTGCACTCCAAGGTCTCTTTGTTTGTCAACACCCCCCAGGAACTTACCATTCAGTGTATAAGTCCTGCTCTGACTTGCCTTACCAAAATGCAGCACTTCACATTTATTTAAATTAAATTCCATCTGCCACTTCTCAGCCCATTAGCCCATCTGATTAAGTCCCATAGTACTCTGAGGTAATCTTCTTCACTGTCCACTACACCTCCAATTTGGTTCATCTGTAGACGTGCTAATCATATCTCCTATGTTCACATCCAAATCATTTATCTAAATGACAAAAAGCAGTAGATCCAGCACTGATCATTGTGGCATTCCACTGGTCACAGGACTCCAATCCGAAAAGCAACCCCGCCCCACCACCCTCCATCTCCTATCTTCAAGCCACTTTTGTACCAAAAGGCTAGCTCTCCCTGTATCCCATGTGATCTAACCTTGCTAACCTTGTCAAATGCCTTACTGAAGTCCAGACAGACAATTCCACTGCTTTGCCCTCATCAATCTTCTTCGTGACTTCTTCAAAAAACTCTTGCTGAGCCTTTCCTTTTCTTCTTAACTCTAACCACCCAGCTGAGAAACCACCACGCCCAGCCAAAAGTTCACCATGCCCAGCTGCCAAACCATCATGCCCGCCAAAAATTCACCACACCCAGCTGAGAAACCACCATGCCCAGCCAAACATTCACCACCCTCAGCTGAGAAACCACCACACCCAGCTGCGAAACCATCATGCCCAGCCAAACATTCACCACACCCAGTTGAGAAACCACCATGCCCAGCCAAACATTCACCATGCCCAACCAAACATTCACCACACCCAGCTGAGAAACACCACGCCCAGCCAAAAATTCACCATGGCCAGCCAAACATTCACCACACCCAGCTGAGAAACCACCACGCCCAGCCTGACAATGCCACACCGGGCCAAGAGACCACCATGTGCCATACAGAGACTGGGCCAAGAGATCGCCAGGGGGCTGGCTGGGCCAGTCCAAGAGGAGGCCTCGCTGGGTCCCTGGTGGGGCTGGGAGTAAAGAAAAGAAGAAAAGAAACATCAAGAGAGGAAAATAAATAGAAAAAAGGGACAGAAATAACAAATAAATTTCTGGAGCAGAAGAGCTCTGGCTGAAGCATACTACTCCACCACCATTTTGGTCAAATCTGCATGTGTACATGTTGGTTCATTTACCCCAGCAGTGTGCTCACGTTCTTCCTGAAGTGTGGTGACCAGAACTACACACTACTCCAGCCATAGCTTAACAAAACCTCTGTAGAACTCTGACATAACCTTCCCATTCTTATAATCTTATAAAGTTGAGAGTGTGTTGCTGGGAATGCTCAGCAGAGCAGGCAGCATCCAAGGAGCAGGAGAATTGACGTTTCGGGCATAAGTCCTTCACCAGGAATGAGGCTTGTGGGCCGGGGCTGAGAGATAAATGGGAAGGGAGTGGGGCTGTGGGGAAGGTAGCTGAGAAAGCGATAGGTGGATGAAGGTGAGGCAGAAGGTGATAGGTCAGGGGGGAGTGATGGACACCAGAGGGCAGAGGCATGTTGGAGGCTTGGGATAATGTTGGGGACTGCATGTCCATGGTGAAGATGAGGCAACGGGGGCCAGGGAAACGATGATTTTGTCCCAGCCTGCACTTGTCCCACTGAACTCATCTCTTCCTACCTCCACACCATCCTGTCCCCCTTAGTCCACGAACTCCCCACCTACGTTCAGGACACCACTCATGCTCTTCATCTCCTCCAAGATTTTTGTTTCTCGGCGCCCAACACCCCATCTTCACACGGGCATTCAGTCGCTGTACACATTGATCTGCCACGACGAAGGTCTCCAAGCCCTCTGTTTCTTCCTCTCACGTTGTCCCAACCAGTACCCTTCCACCGACACCCTCATCTGCCTGGCTGAGCTGGTCTTCACCCTCAACAATTTCTCCTTCCAATCCTCCCACTTCCTCCAAACCAAAGGGGTAGCCATGGGCACCCGCATGGGACCCACCTATGTCAACCTCTTTGTTGGGCACGTGGAACAGTCCATCTTCTGCAGTCACATCAGCACCACCACCCCACCGCCTGTTCCTCAGCTATATCGATGACTGTATTGGCGCTACCTCATGCTCCCGCGAGGAGGATGAACAGTCCATCAACTTCACCAGCACCTTCCATCCCGACCTTAAATTCACCTGGACCATCTCGGACACCTCCCTCCCCTTCCTGGAACTCTCCACCACCGTCTCTGGCAACCAACTAACCACAGACGTCTACTACAAGCCCACCAACTCCCACAGCTACCTAGACTACACTTCCTCCCATCCTATCTCCTGTAAAAACACCATCCCTTATTCCCAATTCCTCCGCCTCCGCTGCATCTGTTCCAGCTCAGGGTGACCAATTCCAGCTCAGAAAGTCCCAGATGGCCTCCTTCTTCCATGATCGCAATTTTCCTTCCCACATGGTTGACAATGCCCTCTAACATATCTCCTCCACTTCATGCACAACCGCCCTTGAACCCCACCCCTCCTGATGCAACCAGGACTGAACCCCTCCCCCCACCCCGATACTCACCTTCCACCATCTACCTCTGTGTACATCGCATCGTCCTCCACCACTTCCACCACTTCCAAATGGACCCCACTACTAAAGATATATTTCCCTCCCTACCCCTATCAGTGTTCCGGAGAGACCATTCCGTCCGCGACTCCCTTGTCAGGTCCCCCACCCCCACCTCACTCCTGGCACCTTCCCCTGCCACTGCAGGAAGTGCAAAACCTGCACCACCACCACTCCCCTCACCTCCGTCCAAGGTCACAAAGGATCCTTCCACATCTGTCAGAAATTTACCTGTACCTCTACCAATGTCATCTAATACATCCATTGCACCCGGTGTGGTCTCCTCTACATTGGGGCAGGATGCCTTCTTGTAGATCGTTTCAGAGAACATCTCTGGGACATCCGTACCACCAACACCACCGTCCCGTGGCTGAACACTTCAACTTCCCCTCCCACTCCATCAAGGACATGCAGGTCCTGGGCCTCCTCCACCGCCAAACCATTTCCACCTGACGCCTGGAGGAGGAGCGCCTCATACTCCACCTCATCCACACGGGATGAATGCGGATTTCAACAGCTTCCTCATTTCCCCTCCCCATACATTATCCCAGTCCCAAGCCTCCAACTCAGCACTGCCCTCCAGACCTGTCGATCGGTCCCCCCTCTGACCTATCACATTCTCCCTCACCTTCATCCACCTATCGCTTTCTCAGCTACCTTCCCCCCAAACACCATCCCCTCCCATTTATCTCTCAGCCCACCTGACCCACAAGCCTCATTCCTGATGAAGAGTGTATGCCCGAAACGTCGATTCTCCTGCTCCTCGGATGCTGCCTGACCTGCTGTGTGTTCCCAGCAACTACACTCTCAACTCTGATCTCCAGCATCTGCAGTCCTTACTTTCTCCTTATAATCTTATAAAGTCAGAAGTCCCATGACACCAGGTTATAGTCCAACAGGTTTATTTGAAATCACAAGCTTTCAGAGCGTTGTCCCTTTGTCACCTGTTGGACTATGACCTGGTGCCCTGTCTGACTTTGTCCACCCCAGTCCAACACTGGCACCTCCACATCATGGTTTATAATCTTACAGTTTATGTGGAAAATGTGCAGTGGCATCGATCAGTCATATTGACAGCCTGTCCTTATGCTGTAGAATTTATCTCATTCTAATGTACCTCCCAGGGTGTTTCAAACCTCCTGCACTGACTAAACTAAAAAGAAAAACAGATTATTAATTTTTTTAATATTAAAAGTATCTTAGGTCATTTAAATTCACATCCATTGGTGGGATTAAATGATTGAGGATTCAATAGCACCAGGTGGTCAGTTTTATAAGATGGAGAAATTAATCATAAACGTTGCTCAGCTGTTGTGGGTATGTATTGTGATTTAAATGCTCCCATATTATCACATCCAAATCTTTTTAATATATGACATTTGCTGAGTGTTGTTGGCTGTCCTAGATTCTTGAACTGTGAATTTAGGGAGATCGTAGGACAGCCATTTGATGCAGTACAGCAAGCTGCATAAATGGCTATTTGAAGCTCTGCTTTAGAATAAAACACCTTTGGTGCCTCAGCGATGCTTACAGTTCTTCAGGTAGGTTGAAATCACATTGGACTAGCCATGTGGTTCGGTTACTATTTATAGATGTACTATGGGTTTAACTGCCAGGGAGGGTTAGACAACTGGGACAAGAAGATGTGAGAGTACAGCAAAAATGCAGAGCTTATCTTAGCAGAGATGCAGGAGCAGTGCAGAGGACTTTAATCTCGCAGAAAAGAAAATGCAGAATGGCAAAGCAAGACTGAGAAGGAGAAAATCTGAAGCCTTGGGGGAGAGGGGAAATGTTGAGGTGAAAATCTCTTCCCCTAGCCCCGAATGACAGTCCGAATGACAATCCCAGAGTAAGGGTTTGTCCATTTAGGATTAAGATGAAGAAAACCTTCATCATTAAAAGGTTTTGACCCTTTAGAGTCTATTCCAGAAGGCTGTGTGAAATAACTCACCAGAGGCCTGCATCCCACCACCAATCCCCCTTTATTTACAAATGCATGGCTTTTGACAATAAAATGGTCTCTCACTGAGTCAGGCATGAAGGGGCCTAATAACCTGACAGTCACCCTTTTATGTCAGCCAGGGCTCCCTGATTGGACCAGGTTAACAGCCCCATTCAGGAAAGTCATATTCAATGCTATTCAGCAGACTGACGTGTTACAATCACTATATTGTGGATTCCCAACAATTTGTTATGCCTGAGATTGGGGGTGGGGGTGGGGGTGTCTCAATTTTCCATCAGTCAGCCACAAAGGTTAAGGCTAATTAAATAGGCCACTGGATGTGCCAGGTTTAGTTTTAAAAACGAGTCAGCCAGGTTCCTTAGCCCAAAATAAATAAATGGTTTCTTACCAAAAAGCAAACTTAATCAAACAATGATGCAAAGTCTGAGCAAGTGCATGGCATTTCCAACTCCCTGCTTGATCCTCCAGGCACTATCTTCGCTGACTATCTCCATAATCTCAGGGAGCACTCAGTGGGCAGTGAGTGCCCCCTGCCTTCATTCACACGTTGGCACTGAGCACACAGCAGCCTCACCACATCCTCACGGCATGTCTCCATCTAACCCTAGCAGCAGCTCAGCACTTCAATGCTGCGCTTTGGAGCACATGGTCAGCCCTCATTATAATGCTGCAGCCCAGACACTTCAAACACAGGCACAAGTGCCCACTTGATAGATTGGACAAGACCCATCTCAGGGCTCTCTTAGCACTCACTTACTTTGCACCTACTTCAACTTTCACAGCATCTCTGCCTTTCCTTTTTGCAATTTGTTGCCTTATTCAGAACTTATACACTCACAGTCCTCCCATCCTGCCTTGCCCTTTGGCACAGACACAAGGCCAGGCAGCTGGTCCTGGTTGTCAGTGGTGATCAGTGAAGGAGTTGGACATTGTTTTGATTTATTGCAGTCACATGTACCTCAGTACAGTAAAAAGTTTTGTTTTGCGAGCAGTACAGGCAAACAAGGCCATCTTGCTCTATAGCAATGTGCTATGTCACAGAACATCAGCTTATTATGCAAACTCAGGGCCCTTGCTTCAGTCAACCAGCCATGTCCCACAGTCTAAAGGGAGCAGTTCCTAGTCTGGTCATATTGGACTGATGTCACTTAAGAATCACACTACAGCCAGCCAATTGCAGACTGCAGGGGCTCGGACATGCTCAGTCAGCTGCTGGTGATGGTGGTGGTCAGGATCAGGGGGTCTGTCTCACTGGAGTTTGGGGAATAGGTCACAGTACAACCGGGAGTGATGGATCATCAGGATTGGAGCTGCAGGGAGGTCAGTCAGGGGTCCGGTCACTCATTATACAATTTGCCCACCTCTTTTGGGGGTTGGGTCACAGTCAGTCCTGGGGATAGACTCAGTGGGAGTGGGGAAGGTGGTATCAGGACCCATTGCTGTGGTAGGGAAGCTGGGGAAGTCAGTTGTGAGAATTAGAGGCAGTATGCTGGATGCAGAGGTGATGTTTATTGTGAAGTGGAGAGCAACTCAACATATAAAGGAGATTTAAACATGCAGGAGGTCAGGGGTTACTGCAAGAGGAGGGTCATCAACAGTCACCCTCCCTAACCTTGGGGCTTCGACAGGGGGCAGTGCAGTATGACATGACCAGGCCACTGGGCCAGGGCTCAAGGGGCACAGGGTTTCATGTCGCAAGATGAAGGTGGAAATGAAAGAAATAAATGAAAGAACTGCACATGCTGGGAATCTGAAACAAAATTAGAAGGTGCTGGAAAATCTCAGCAGGTCTGGCAGTGTCAGTAGAGAGAAATTAGAGTTAACATTTCAGGTCCAGTAACCCTGAATTGACAGCAGCTATGAAAATGATGGTTTTATACAGAAGATAAGGGGTTGGGGGGGGGGGGGGGGGGGGGGGGGGGGGGGGTGTGATGGGGGAAAACTTGGGAAAAGATGCTCAAGCCTGAAAATTACTGAATGTGATATTGAGTCCGTGGGGATGCAGGATTCCCAAGTGGAAAAGGAGGTGCTGTTCTTCCACCTTGTGCTGAGCTTCACTGGAGCACTGCAGCAAGGCTGAGGCAGAGATGTTGGCCAGGGAATAGGGTGGGATATTAAAGTGGCAGGCAACTGGAGGCTCAGGGTCTCTTTTGCAAGCAGAACATAGTTGTTCTGCAAAGCAGTCACCCAATCGACACTTCGTTTCCCCAGTGTAGAGGAGACCACATTGTGAGCAGCGAATGCAGTGACTAGATTGTGGGAAGTTCAGGTAAAGTGCTGCTTCATCTGGAAGGTGTGTTCGGACACTTGGGTACTGAGGAGGGGGGAGGGAAATGGGCAGGTGTTACACTTTTCACAGTTGTAGGGGAAGGTGCCGTGGGGATGTTGAGAGTGAAGGAGGAGTGGACCAGAAAGTTTCAGAGGGAGTGATCTTTGTGGAAGGCTAACAAGGGAGGAGAGGGGTAGATGTATCTGGTGTTGGCATCCTGCAGGTGGTGACAGAAATGGGGGCTAATGATCCTCTGGACGTGGATGCTGGTGGGATGGTAGGTAAAGACAAAGGGGACTCTGGGAGGGAAAAGAGGGGTAAGGGCTAAAGTGCGAGAGATGGGTAGGAACGGGCTGAGGGCCCTGTCAACAACAGTGCTGGGCAATCCTCAGTTGAGGAAGAAAATGGACATTTCAGAAGCCTCCTTGTTGAAGTTCGCATCATCAGAATCGATACAATGGAGACGGAGGAATTAGGAGAATGGAATAGAGTCTTTACAGGAAGCAGGGTGTGAGGATGGATAATCCAGGTAGCTGTGGGAGTCAGTGGGTTTATAATGGATACTAGTAACCAGCCTATCCCCAGAAATGGAAACAGATGTGTTAAGGAAGGGAAGGGAGGAGTCAGAGATGGATCAGGTGAAGGTGAGAGAAGAGTGGAAGTTTGATGTGAAATTAATTCCAATTCCAGAGGACAGGGGGATGCAGCACCGATGATATCATCAATATATCAGAGAAAGCGTTGAGGACGGGGGCCAGACAAGGACTGGAACAAGGAATGTTCCAAGTACCCCACAAAGAGACAGGCATAACTGGGACCCATGCGGGAACCCATAGCCACTCGTCTGACCTGAAGAAAGTGAGAGCAGTTAAAAGAGAAGTTGTTGAGGGTGAGGGTGAGCTCGGCTGGGCGGAGGAGAGTGGTGGGGGTGGGGACAGTTCAGGCCTTCACTCCAGGAAGAACTGGAGAGCCCTGAGACCATCCTGGTGCGGGATGGACGTGTAAAGGGATTGGACGTCCATGGTGAAGAGGAGGCAGCTAGAACCTGTGAACTGAAAATTCTGAAACTGGTGTAATGTGTCACGGATGGGACCCAGCTGAGGCAAGGACTCCATTTGGACAGTCCTGCCCATTAAATAGGCCAATACTGTTCCTCATACTCTGTCCAAGCAGCTCCAGGATTGGTCAATGTTTGACGTTATATCAAAAGCCGTGATTCCACATGGTGTTTTTTTCACCTGAATTTCTGGTACATTTGATAGTTAAAAGCTCAGAATTTCCTCAGATTGTATTTTTTTAAAATTCATTCATGGGAATCTCTGTCTGGGATTACCCATCCCTAATTGCTTCTGAGCACCTTGCTAAGACCATTTCAGAGGGTGGTTAAGAGTTAAACACATTGCTGTGGGTCTGGGGCTCTTGTAGGTCAGATCAGGTAAGGATGGCAAGTTTCCCTCCCTAAAAGGACATTAGTGATCCCGATGGGTTTTTACAAAAGTGACAATGATTACGCACCTGCTGTTAGGCCCCCTTTTAATTACAGTTTTATTTGCACTGAATTCAAATGTCACCATCTGCCCTGGTGGGATTTGACCGCTTGTCCATAGAGGGTTCAGGGATTATTGGTTGGTGACATTACCACTCCATCACCGCCTCCCCCGTGTACCTGATGCATTCTGCCTCTGTATTAATGATGTAACTACAGTTCAACTCCTGTTTGCGATGGGTTAGCAAATCTGAAGAAATTCAAGGTGTCAGTCACTTGCTCCACCCAGGTTAGTCAGTTCTGAGGAAGGGTCACTTGAGCCAAAACATAACCTTTGATTTCTCTCCTCACATGCTGCCAGACCTGCTGAGCTTTTCCAACAATTTCTGTTTGTGTTCGTCATAACTTTATTGCTGCACACTCAGAACTTACCACTGTCTCAAGATCAGGACCTGACACCAACTGGAGCTGGCATCTGATTAAGAGTAAAGTTGCCGTGGTCTTTCCAGGCCTTAGCACTGCTTGTTCATTAGGGAGGAGGTGACTGATGGAAGGTCACCATACTTCAGGCACATGGTGAAGATGAGAACAAGAGTTCTTCATGATAACATCAGAGAGCAATGGAATTGAACCCAGGCTGTTAGCATTGCAATACAGTGCAAACTTGCCAACTGAGATATCCAGTCCCTACATCGCAATGTCCCCCAGTAAGGGCTGGTGATCTCGCAAGGACAGACCTGTCTGTCTTTTCCTGTCTGTCATTTTTTACTGGTTATGTTTAATAAATTCTAACAAAAAGAATACCTCTGCTCACTGTTCAATTCTAGACTCTGTGATTTCCATAATCTGATTGCACCTGGCATTTGTTACTCAGAATTACAGGGTACAAGAATCGGGATGAAGGGATTAGGATCTCTCCGTTAATCATCTTTCTAATAACGGCTCTTCATCTCAACAATTGTGTGTCCTTTATTGAACAAACAAGAAAATCCTCCTAAAATAATTCAAAGAAATGAGTTAACACTTCAAGAACAACACTTGAGAAGAGAATCATAACTTTTGCTAAGAGAGATGTTTAAAAACACAGTGGGAATCATTTTGACAAGGAGTTGTTGCGCATTATCTGTCTGTCTGGCACTTCATTCAAAGTCGAAATGCAATGTAGAAAGCAGCCACAAGCAGGACCAACGTTCAAGTTTTAAGAACTGACGTGAATCTTGTGTCAATGACTCAGTCTTGATTCAGTGGATATGACTCTTTGTGGAGTCAAGGTTCTTGGCTTCATTTTACATTGCAGAGACTTGAGCACAATATCTGGGTTGATATTCCGAGAACACTACTGAAAGAATGTTGCAACATTGGAGTGGCCATGTTTCCGATCATGGAAAAGGGCTGCCTAGTTGAGAATATAGAAGGCATAGAGTCATAGAGTCACAGAGATGTACAGCATGGAAACAGACCGTTCGGTCCAACCTGTCCACGCTGACCAGATATTCCAACTCAATCTAGTCCCACCTGCCAGCACCCAGCCCATATCCCTCCAAACCCTTCATATTCATGTATCCATCCAGATGCCTCTAAAATGTTGCAATTGTACCAGCCTCCACCACACCCCCTGGCAGCTCATTCCATACACGTACCACCTTCTGCGTGAAAAAGTTGCCCCTTAGATTTCTTTTATATCTTTCCCCTCTCACCTTAAACCTATGCCCTCTAGTTCTGGACTCCCCCACCCCAGGGAAAAGACTATCCATGCCCCTCATAATTTTGTAAACCTCTATAAGGTCACCCCTCAGCCTCCGACACTCCAGGGAAAACAGCCCCACCCTGTTCAGCTTCTCCCTATAGCTCAAATCCTCCAACCCTGGCAACATCCTTGTAAATCTTTTCTGAACCCTTTCAAGTTTCACAACATCTTTCTGATAGGAAGGAGACCAGAATTGCACACAATATTCCAACAGTGGCCTAACCAATGTCCTGTACAGCCGCAACATGACCTCCCAACTCCTGTACTCAATACTCTGACCAATAAAGGAAAGCATACCAAACGCCTTCTTCACTATCCTATCTACCTGCGACTCCACTTTCAAGGAGCTATGAACCTGCACTCCAAGGTCTCTTTGTTCAGCAACACTTCCTAGGATCTTACCATTAAGTGTATAAGTCCTGCTCTGATTTGCTTTCCCAAAACGCAGCACCTCGCATTTATCTGAATTAAATTCCATCTGCCACTTCTCAGCCCATTGGTCCATCTGGTCCAGATCCTGTTGTAATCTGAGGTAACCTTCTTCGCTGTCCACTACACCTCCAATTTTGGTGTCATCTACAAACTTACTAACTGTACCTCTTATGCTCACATCCAATCATTTATGTACATGACAAAAAGTAGAGGACCCAGCACCAATCCTTGTGGCACTCCACTGGTCACAAGCCTCCAGTCTGAAAAACAACCCTCCACCACCACCCATTACTAGATTTGTGGATGACGCCAAAATTGGAGGTATAGTGGACAGTGAAGAGGGTTATCTGAGATTACAAAGAGATCATGCTCAATTGGGTCAATGAGCTGAGGATTGGCAGATGGAGATAAATTTGGATAAATGTGAGGTATTGCATTTTGCTAAAACAAACAAGGGCAGGACTTATACAATTCACGGTAGGGCCCTGGTTAATATTAGGACAGACAGACCACGGGGTTCAGGTACATAAGTCTTTGACATTTGCGTCCCAGGCAGTCAGGGTGGTTGCATAGACACTTAAGATGCTTACATTCATTGCTCAGACCCCTGAGTATAGGGGTTGGGATGGCATGTTGAGGTTGTTCAGCATGTTGGTGAGGTCTCCTCTGGAGTACTGTATGTAGTTCTAGTCACCCTGCAATGGGAAGGATATTACTAAACTGGAGAAATTAAGAAAAGATTTACCAGAATGTAGACGGGACTGGAGAACTTGAGTTCTGAGGAGAGGCTGGATAAGCCAAAATATTTTTCACTGGAGCATAGGAGGTTGAGGGGTGACCTTTTAGAAGTTTATAAAATCATGAGAGGCATAGATAAGGTGAATAGCAAAGGACTTTTCCCTAAGTAGGGGGGATGCGGGTTCAAAACTAGGGGGCATATTTTAAGGTGAGAGCAGAAAGATTTAGAAAAGATATGAGGAACAACTTTTTTACACATAGAGTAATTCATCTGTAGAATGAAGTGGTGGATGCCAGTACAATTACAATATTTAAAAGACGTTTAGATAAATGCATCAATAGGAAAGGTTTGGGGGGATATGGGCCAAGTGCAGGCAGGTGGGACAAGTTTAATTTGGGAAAATAATTATCGTGGACAAGTTGGACCAAAGGGTCTGTTCCCATGCTATATGAATCCATGATTTTGCCATTTCTCTGCCCAACTTTCTAAATGTTACAGTAAATGTAAAACACTTTAGAAGCAATATCGTACAGAGGGACCTAGGTGTATAGGTCCACAGCTCCCTGAAAGTGGCAACACAAGTGGATAAGGTGGTCAAGAAGGCATATGGCAGGCTTGCTTTCATCAGTCAGAGTATAGAGTATAAACATTGGCAAGTCATGTTGCAGCTGTACAGAACATCAGTTAAGTCATGTTTGGCATGTTGTGTACAGTTCTAGTCGCCACATTACCAGAAGGATGTGGAGACTTCAGAGGGGGTACAGAAATGATTTACCAGGATGCTGCCTGGCTTAGAGGGCATTAGCAATGAGTAGAGATTAGAAGAACTTGGTTTGTTTTCACTTGATGGTTGGAGGCTGAGAGACAACCTGATAGAAGTTTACAAAATTATAACAGGCAGGGATAGAAAGGATAGTCAAAGACTTTTTCTCAGGGTAAAATTGTCAAGGGGACAGAGGTTTAAGGTAAAAAGGGGGTAAGTTTAAAGGAGATGTGAGAGGCAGTTTTTTACACAGAGAGTGGTAAGTGCCGGGAATGAGCTGCCAGAGGAAGTGGTGGGGGTGGGTACAATAGCAATGTTTAAGAGGCAGCCTGATGGATACGGGAATAAACAGGGAATAGAGGGATACGGATCCCATGGAGGCAGAAACTTTTTCGTTTAGGAAGGCAACATGTATTGGCACAGGCTTGGTGGGATGGAGGGCCTGTTCCTGTGTTGTACTGTTCTTTGATCTTTGACCTACACCCTGCTGTATTCTTTGACAACCTTCCTCAGTATCCACAACTCCGCCAATTTTCATATCGTCCACAGAAATGTGAACTGTGAGGAAGGCACGAAGGGGCTGAAGAGAGATAAAGACAGGTTTCCGTGAGTTGGCAATAAGGAAGCAGCTGGAGCATGAGGTTAATCTTTTTGATAATAAAAATCGAAAAACAGAATTTTTGTTACGAGGTTTAAAACTTTTCTATGATGACATTCAGGTGTATTACTTGGTGTAGTACTACAAGGAACACACAATGTTAGTGAAATAATTGCAAGAGACGTATCCCATCACCCCAAGAGACTGTTTATTTAGATGTGATTTATATATTGGCTGTGACCAGCCAGCTCAGAGCCACTCCCTCAAATCGAGAGACTCACTGAACCTCCTGTTCACATATTTTTTCTTTTTTTTTACAATGAATGAACAACAAGTGCATAAAACTTTATTTATATTCCACCACCATAAAGAAAGGAAACACCTGAGTGGCCAGTGACAAGCAGAGCCCTTCACATCAAAGGGCAATGTTGTGTGATCAAAACAGTGAAGGGAAGGGTAGGGACTAAATCAAAATAGAGTTGGAGGGGGAAATAATGTACTCCACTCCCCGCGGCACTCATCTCTCCCTGAACAACTCCAGGGTGTTGGTGGACACCGCGTGCTCCTTCTCCAAGGACACCTGGGCTCTAACGTAACCGCGGAAGAGAGGCAGGCAGTCGGCCCTAACGATCCCCTCCACGGCCCGCTGCCTGGACCTATTGATGGCCAGTTTGGCCAGGCCCAGGAGCAGACCCACGAGGAGGTCTTCAGACCTGCCCTCCCTCCTCCGTACCGGGTGCCCGAAGATCAGGAGCGTGGGACTGAAGTGCAACCAAAAGCAGAGGAGGAGGTTTTTAAGAAAATCAAAAAGGGAGTGCAAACGCCCACACCCAATATATACGTGGTTCACAGACTGCACAGAGCCACAGAACAAGCAGTTGGGCTGGAAGTCCGTGAACCATCGCAATCTGCGGTTGCAGGGGACCACTGCGTGCAGCACCGTCCACCCCAGATCCCCGAGAGTAAGGGGGAGGACTCCTGTGTAGAGAGCCCTCCACTGGGAACCTTCTGTTTATTTTTGTCAGAGAGGGCTCCTTGATTGGGCGAGGTTAACAGCCCCAATCACATTCAATGAGATCTACCCGGTTCTAATCACTAGAATTAGCACACAAATACAACTTGTATGTTGGAAGGAAAATGATACGTAGGGCTTTATTGCAAGAGGATTGGGTTTAAGAATAAGGAAGTCTTGCTACAGCTGTACACAGCTTTGATGAGACAGCAGTTGGAATATCATTTCCATATCGACAGCATGGTTTCGTATTGTGTCCTGTATGACACATTCCATGTCTCTGTCCTAAAAGGACAACTCCAAATTTTAAATCAATGTCATCTAGTTCTGGACTCATCCACATGAGGAAATATCCTTTCCATGTCCCCTCCAAGCCACTCACCATCCTGACTTGGAAATATATCCTTCAGTGTCACGGGGTCAAAACCTTGGAAGCCCCTTCCTAAGAGCATTGTGCATCAATTGGACTGCAGCGGTTCAAGCAGGCAGCTCACCCTCACTTTCCCAAAGGCAATAAATACTGGTCCAGCCAGTAATGTCCACATCCCTCAAGTGAATGATTCTAAAACTCTTGTCAAGATTATTTGAGGTTTTATAATCTTCAATCAAGTCACTCCTTATCCTTCTAAACTCCAGTTGAAACAAGCCCATTCTGTCCAGCCATTCATCATAAGACACCCTGCT
This sequence comes from Chiloscyllium plagiosum, assembly GCF_004010195.1. NCBI lineage: Eukaryota > Metazoa > Chordata > Chondrichthyes > Orectolobiformes > Hemiscylliidae > Chiloscyllium > Chiloscyllium plagiosum. The sequence continues at coordinate 57,710,996 of NC_057729.1, read as the reverse complement.
CATTCCAGGTATCAATCTAGCAAACCTCCTCTGAACAGCCTCCAACACAATTACGATCTTTCTTAAATAAGGAGACCGAAACGGCACATAACGTTCGAGATGTAGTCGCAGCAATGCCCAGTGCAACTGATGCATAACAGTTTAGACCTTTATATCTAAACCGGGCTGCATGGTGGCTCAGTGGTTAGCACTGCTGCCTCACAGTGACAGGGACCCGGGTTCGATTCCAGCCTCGGGTTACTGTGTGGAGTTTGCACATTCTCCCAGTCTCTGCGTGGGTTTCCTCTGAGTGCTTCGGCTTCTTCCCACAGTCCAAAGATATGCAGGTTGGGTGGATTGGCCATGCTAAATTGCCCCTAGTGTTCAAGGGTGTGTAGGTTAGGTGCATTAGTGGGGGGAAATGTAAAGTAAAAGGATTGGGGAACGGGACTGGGTGGGTTACCCTTTGGAGGGTTGATGTGGACTTGTTGGGTGGAAGGGCTGTTTCCACACTGTAGGGATTGCAATTCCCCTCATAATAAAGAACAATATCACATTGGCCTTATTGATTATGCGCTGTACCTCTAAACTAACTTATTATGATTCACCTTGCAGAACACCTAAACCCCTCTGCTCTTTGGACTGTACTTCATTAGTGTAAAAGTACTTTGGGATGCCCAAAGATGTGGAAGGTGCTATATAAATTCAGGTTCTGTCCTTCTTTTCTGAAAAATATAATTACAAATGACATTCTGAGCAATAATGACCTTCTAATCCATGACATTTTAAAAAGTTGTAATGCTTACCGAAAGTGTAAACTTTAGATGCGTGAATCAGTTTGTGTTGCACCTGAGCACTGACGTACTGTAATATATGGATCAGGAACTGGGATATAGTTCCGGCACTTAGGAAGGTAATGTTCAGATAGTGCGTTCCATTCATTCATCTCTCCACAATTCCCACTGAACTTCAACACAAATAAATCACCTGCTTTCCATTCATGGGGAATTGAAGTGGTTAATTGTTTCTCAATCACCTCTTCATCTTTTATGTTCCATAACGCATTCCAAATGAGAACAGATCACTGACAGCTATCATTTCACTCTGACTTATGCCAAAGACCGTCACCAGCAACATATGGTGCTCTCAAAGCGTGAGGAAATGTCACCTCATACATGGCTGGTGTGGTGCCCTATATATATATTTATATATCGGGAGTCACAGAATGGCAGTGTTACAGTGAGACTGTTGCATTAACCCACAAGGAAATAGATTTAAAACTGTGAAAAGAAACCTCAAGATTATAAATTAGAAAACTGTTCCCCTTAATTTAAGAAGCTGGGACATCAATTTAACAGCTTATCAGTTTAGTATCATGTGAACATGACAGTGCAGCACTCCTGCAGCACCACACCAGCTTTTGTGCTCAGGTCTTGAGAGGACTTTGAAGCAACACTCTCTGAGTCAGGGGCAAAAGTATTGCCAATGAGTCAAAACTTGACAGATTTCTCACCCCTAATCACAATTCTGTGTTACCAAGACTTTCATTTCTGTGACTGATCCATGCTAGCATATCAATTAGGTGCAGGTGTAGACTATTCCACACCTCGATCCTGCTCCACCAATCAATAAAATTTCAGCTAACTTGTTTTTGTTCTCGAGTCCTCATTCCCACCATCTCCAAAAGCTCCATGTTCTCATGGTTGCCCTTCTCCATTTGATTCTCTGTTTGATCTTGAGTGCTGAAGTTGACTGTGTGGCAGGAATCAGAATGTAACAGTAATGGAAGAAGGTGGAGTTCCCCAGACCACTGCTTGTCTTGAATAGTGTTAATGTTAAAAATGTGTTGCTGGAAAAGCACAGCAGGTCAGGCAGCATCAAAGGAACAGGAGAATCGACATTTGCGTTGGCAATTTGCTCAAACCTTTGAGTATAGGAGTTGGGACGTCATGTTGAAATTGTCCATGGCATTGGTGAGGTTTCTTTTTGATTACCGTGTCCAGTCCTGGTCACCCTCCTATAGGAAGGATATTATGAAGCTAGAGAAGATTTCAAAAAGATTTGCCAGGGTACTGTCACACAGGAACCACTCTGTGTAAAACAATTACTTCTCATGTTGTTATTAAACCTTTCTCCTCTCACCTTAAAAATAAGCCCCTTTGTCTTGAAATCCCACATTTTCAGGGATAAACACCTGCCGTTCACCCTATCTATAACTCTCATGCATTGGATTTGAGTAATGAAGAGAGGCTGGATAAGCTAGGACATTTTTCACCTGAGTATAGGAGGTTAAGGGGTGACCGTATAGAGGTTTATAAACTCATGAGAGTTATAGATAGGGTGAATGGTATGTGTCTTTCCCTTAAGGTGTGGGATTTCAAGACGAAAGGGCATATTTTTAAGATGAGAGGTGAAAGATATTAAAAAGACGTGAGAGACAATTGTTTTACAGAGAGTGGTTCATGTGTTGAATCAACTTCCAGAGGAAGTGGTGGATGCAGGTACACATACAATGTTTAAAAGACATTTGGATAAGTTCATGAATAGGAAAGATTTGGAGGGATATGGGCGGCACGGTGGCACAGTGGTTAGCACTGCTGCCTCACAGCGCCAGAGACCCGGGTTCAATTCCCGACTCAGGCGACTGACTGTGTGGAGTTTGCACGTTCTCCCCGTGTCTGCGTGGGTTTCCTCCGGGTGCTCCGGTTTCCTCCCACAGTCACAAAGATGTGCGGGTTAGGTGAATTGGCCATGCTAAATTGCCCGTAGTGTTAGGTTAAAAGGGGTAAATGTAGGGGTATGGGTGGGTTGCGCTTCGGCGGGTCGGTGTGGACTTGTTGGGCCGAAGGGGCTGTTTCCACGCTGTAAGTAATCTAATCTAATCTAAAGCGTAGGCAAGTGGGACTGATTTAGTTTGGGATCATGGTCAGTGTGGACTGGTTGGACCAAAGGGTCTGTTTCCGTGCTGTATGATTGTATAACTCTTTGGTAAGTTCTACTGAGGCACCATAGAGGGCATTGGCTCATTACTTTAACAGAAACAATGTTTCTATTTAACATTGTTGCAGGGCAAAGGCAGGAGATTGGTCCACAGTCAAATGCTCAGAGAGCCAGTGTAAATAGGATGGGTTGAATCACCTCCTCCTGCTCCATAACAATTCTATGATTCATGATTCGTTGGAGATGACAGAGCAGATTGAGAAAGCAGCAATTCGAAATTAGAAATCACCTTTCCCAAAGCTCTGACTTGTCTGCAACTGATGTATTGTGACCAGTTCTGGCCATTACATTTGCGGAGGTGAAAAGATTTACAAGAAAAACTCTTGGGTGAGGGGAGGCTGAAACCCTTCAGTTAGGTAGATAGATTGTCAACGCTTGGTCAGTTCACTTTGAAGAAGAGAAGACCGAATGGAGATTTGATCGAGTTGTTCAAAATCCTGAGGAGTCTAGACAGGGCAGACACAAAGAAACTGTCCCCCTTAATGGAAGGGTCAAGAAGCCGAGGACATAGTTTGAAGGTGGTTGGCAAAGGGCAGTGTGAGGGAGACCTTTTTTCACAAATCGAGTGGTGAGAATTGGAATGCACTGCCTGAGAGTGTGGGGTAGGAAGAGTCAAAAGAGAATTGGATAATTATCTGGAAAGAAAATAAATTACAGGATCATGGGGAAAAGATGGGCCTCTTTCTGTGTTGCAACCATGGTTTAATGATTCTACAATCTGAGTTTAGACTTTTGCCATTTTCAGACAATTTCCATCTCTAAATCTCACTGCCTCTCTCTCTTTCTTAAAGACACTCCTTGTTTACGTTTCTGACCAATTCAGAAGAAGAAGATACAGAAGCTTGAATACACGTACCAACAGTTTAAGAACAGCTTCTTTCCCACTGTTATGAGACTGATGGATGGAGGTCTCTAATTTCAAATAGTATTGATCTTGCTTCTGTGCCGTGTAACGTTGTATGTCTCGCTCTGTCTAAGCACCCTATGATCTGTATGAAAGCCGAAAGAACTGCAAATGCAATAGGGATAGACACAAAAATAGAAATTGCAGGAAAACTTCAGTCGGTCTGGCAGCATCTGTGGAGGAAAATCAGAGTTAACATTTCGGGTCAAATGACCCTTCCTCAGAACTCATGACCTGCATGTCCTTGTTTGCTATGATCTGCTTGGACTCTTCGCAGAACAAAGCTTTTCACTGTATGCGTGACGACAATAAATCAAATCAAGTCAAACCCCCTTAGGATCTGTTTCAATTTTTGTTGGTGTTGCTCATGTGAAGCTGTTTGAAATGCTTTAATTCAGGCAAGATGCTTTCTAAATGAAATTGTTCGTATTTAGTATTTCATGTCCCACTATGGCATTTTTCTTTAAGATGAAGAACTCAAACATTCTACAGTCTTCAATCATTCACCGATTACATAAGGCTTTATTGTAGAATGCAATTCTAATGAATCAGCGATAGTTCTGTCAGTCCCTGCAGAAACAATAAGAACTTCTTAAAAAATTGCTGCTGCAGACTTGACTTGAAGATTCTATCTGATGCCCCAGGAGCTACAGCAGCTTGTCATGACATTTGTTGTGCTAACTATATACAGTGTTTATTTATTTGGTGGAAGGATGAGCAACCGACCAGGAAAAGGATGGAAATTTGCAGCTCTGCAAATATCGTCTGTTACCAGAGTCAGAAATACATCACCACATAAATAACAGACTGTAACAGTCCTTATTTCTTGAAACTCTCTGTGTCATATTCTAATACACTCCAAACCACTGCTCTCACATAGCATCATAAGGCACAGGAAGAGTTCTTTCACTTCATTGAGTCTATTGCCAGATCTCTGTGGATCAATACCATCAACCTCTTATCCCCATAGCCCAGTGAGTTCATTTCCCTCAAGTGCTTATTGAATTTCTTGAGGACCTACTGATGATTATGAAACAATTGTTGATTGCCAGAAAAACCCATCTGGTTCACTAATATCCTTCAGGGAAGGAAACTACTGTCCTTACCTGATCTGACCTACATGAAGGAGCTGGTTATCGACTTCAGGAAGTGGAGTGGAGGACACACCCCTTTCCTGGATCAATGGTGCTGAGGTGGAGATGGTCTAGAGGTCCAAGTTCCCAGGAGTAAAGATCACCAATAATCTGACCTGGTCCACCAACGTCGATGCTACAGACAAGGAAGCACACCAACACTTCTACTTCCTCAGAAGGCTAAGGAAAGTCAGCACGTCCACAATGACTCTTACCAGTTATTATAGATGCACCACAGAAAGCATCCTATCTAGATGTATCACAGTTTGATATGGCAACTGCCCTGACCAAGACCACAAGAAATTACAGAGAATTACGAACATAGCCCAGCCCATCACACAAACTAGCCTTCCATTCATTGACTCCATCTGCACTTCCCACTGCCTCGGGAAAGCAGCCAACATCAAAGACTCCTCCCACCCCGGTTATACTCTCTTTCACTTTCTTCCAAAAATTTGAAAACACGTACCAATAGATTCAAGAAAAGCTTCTTCCCTGCTGAATCTTGGTCTGTTGGAATCCCGGGCTGGGCCACCCTGCCACCGCAAGCACTGCAGGAACCACCTTAGGGACCTCCTCCATGCCTAGGTTACTACTGAAGCAGACCACTAGACTGGGCCCTTGGAATTCCAGGCAGAAAATGCCACAGAAGCCATCTCGAGAAATGCTGGGCCATTGGTATTCCGGGCTGAACCCACCAGACCAGGCCATTGGAATTCCGGGCTGGACCCATCACGTCGGGCCATTGGAATTCCAGGCTGAACCCACCACGTTGGGCCATTGGAATTCCGGGCCATGGGAACCCAGGCCGGACTGGCAGCATCGCCAAAGAAGACCACCACTCTTCTGGACCTAACAGGGCCTGGTCACTATGGCCCATGAGGAATGGGCCACTCCACCTTCATCGCTACAGCAGCGTCCCAAAATATCCTTCCCTCACCAAAACCATTCAAAGAAGGTAAGAAAATTTTTAACGTTAAACATAAATAAGTGAAAAAGAATTTTAACAAAAAGGATGTGGCGGGCCTGGTGCTCAGTAGCAGATGGGCTCAGAAGCCTGAACACCAATAAATCAAATCAAAACATGTGACTCCAGACCCACAGCAATGTGGTGGACTCTTAACAGCCCTCTGGGCAACTAGGGACTGACAAGAAATGATGCCCCAAACAATGACATCCCCATCCTGAATGAATCATAAAAAGGGAGCACTCAATGATTGGCAGGACACTGGGAAGCTCAGAGACACAGAGGGATCTCGATGGGTTTGTCCACAAATCACTGAAGGTGGCTGGACAGGTTAATAGGTCATTAAAAGGCAGAGGGGACGCTCTTTATCTGTTATGGCATAGATTCTAAGAGAAGGGAGGCTATGGTGCAGCTGAACAGGACTTTGGTTAGGCCCCAGCAGGAACACTGTGCAGATCTGGTCCCCAGACTAAAGGAAGGATGGGATTGTACTGGAGGGGGTACAGAGGAGGTTCATCGGATGTTATTTGGGATGGAGCATTTCACCGATGAAGGGAGACTGGATAAGCTCAGGTTGTGTTTTGAAGCAGAGAAGGTTGGGGAGAGTCCTGAGAGAGATGTATAAGATTGTGAGGGGCATTGACAGGGTGGATAGACAGCAGCTGTTCCCCTTAGTTGAGGGCTCAGTAACAAGGAGGGATAATTTTAAAGTAAAAGACAGGAGGTTTAAAGGGGATTTAAGGAAAATATTTTGCACCCAGAGGGTGGTGGTGTTCTGGAATGCACTGCCTGGGAGGCAGGAATCCTCAACCTTTAAAATGTATTTGAATGAGCACCTGAAAGGTCCAAATATTCAAAGGCCTAGAGCTGGGAAGTGGGGCTGGTGCTGATTTAGAGTAATTTTTGTCAGTACAGACCAAAAAGTCCCTCTTCTGTATTGTATGATTTTATGACTTTGTGATTCTAGTCCGTGTACCATCTATTGATGGGAACATTATCTGCTCATTACCTACTGTATCAGAAACTGTCATAACCAACCTCCCTTCAATCTCTTTTGTTCAAAGGAAAGCAGTCCCTACCTCTCCAACCCAACGTTATCGCTAAAAGCCCCCATCCCCAGAATCATTCTAGTAAATCCCCTCTGCACTCCCTGAAGAGCCCCCCAATCTGCCAACAGCGACTGTGCATCATTGGCTGTGAAACACACTAGAATGTCTGCAATTTCTTCCCTTCATCATAAAAAAAATTACAAATGGTATCCTGAGTAATAATGACCTCCTGATCTGGAGCAGCTTTAAGTTCTAACACATTTTGAATGTGCAACCATTTGACGCACAAGTTTGCTCACATTCCAGCTGAGTGCTGATGTATTCAAATGCATGGATTGGGAACTGAGATACAATTCCAGCACACAGGAGGGTGATGCCGAGACACAGAATCCCATTTTGATCTCTTCCTATCGGATTCAGAAAGAAAGAAATAACCACCTCCATTCATCGTGAATCAGAATGTAGGTGAGCTAATTGTTCTTCAATCACCTCTTCATTTCATGTATTCCATAATGCTTTTCAAACAAGGACTGTGAGATGGACCCAGGTCCTTCCTAAAGGTTACTGATCACAACCAGTAAGAGTCACAGGATTATACACAACCGAAACGTGCCCTTCGGCTTATCATGTCTATGCTTATCAACAAGGGGGCGGCACGGTGGCTCAGTGGTTAGCACTGCTGCTTCATAGCACCAGGGACCTGGGTTCGATTCCAGCCTCGGGTAACTGTCTGTGTGGACTTTGCACGTTCTCCCCATGTCTGTGTGGATTTCCTCCAGCATCCTCCCACAATCCAAAGATGTGCACGTCAGGTGAATTGGCCATGTTAAATTGCCCATAGTGTTAGGTGCATTAGTCAGGAATGAAGATAGGTTGGGGGAATGGGTCTGGGTGGGTTACTCTTTGGAGGATCGGTGTGGACTTGTTGGGCTGAAGGGCTTGTTTCCACACTGTAGGGAATCTAATCTAATCAAATGGCAAACCACATTAATCTCATTTATCTGCACTTGGTCCTTAAAATGCTATGCCCTTGCATTTCAATTGGAAGCACTAGCTTTCAGAGAGCCACTCCTTCATCAGGTGGTTGTGGAGGACGCAATTGTAAAACAGAATTTATAGCAAAAGTTTACAGTAGGATGTAACTGAAATTATATATTAAAAAATACCCTGATTGTCTGTTGAGTCTTTCATCTGTTCGAATACCATGATAGTTTCACTTCTTTCATGTGTAAATCACAAAGCGTTTTTTAAAAGTTACATTCTCAGGTTAACTGTAACAATTGGTGTCAGCCAGATAATATGTTGAAGGTGTTAGCCCCCTGTGTTCTCTGTCTGTGCCATAATGTTTAGCTGATTCTAATCTAAAAAGTGAGTTAACAGAGTCTTACATGGATTCATGCAGTTTTTGAGCAAAGTACAAATAGACTGCCACAAGAGATCAATAGGCTAGCAGATTGAGCAGCCTATTGTAACTCTACAATGTAACTCTGCAAGTACAAATTCACCCCACAAATGTATATATATATATGTCTGCATGTGGGTCTTGTGTGTCTGTCTGTCTGGGGTGGGGGTTTGTGAGTGTGAGAGAGAGTGCATATGTGTGTGTATGTGAGTGTAGAGCATCTAAGTCTGTGAGGGGGTGCATGTGCGAGTGTGGGAGTGTGTGTGTCTGTAGGGGTGTCTGTGTGTGTGTGTGTATATAGTGCAATGGTGGTCACCTGTAGTGTGACATGAACCCAAGGTCCCGGTTGAGGCCCTCCCAATGGGTATGGAACTTAGCTATCAGCCTCTGCTCGGCCACTTTTCGCTGCTGCCTGTCCCGAAGTCTGCCTTGGAGGATGGTCACCCGAAGGTCCGAGGTCGAATGTCCTGGACTGCTGAAGTGTTCCCCAACTCGGCATCTCCAAATCTTGTACACCAGTCTATTTGTATCATGCTCACTGTTAGCAACACTTCCAAGTTTCATATGTTTTGTAATTTGACTTTATATTCTACTATCTAGGTCAGATTATATATATATATATACCCCATATTTGTATACATCAATGCAACTGGTGATATGAGCAATGACCCTAAGGGAAAATTATTGCCTACTATTGCCAATCTGAAAAACAACCATTTACCACAATTCCCTTTTTAACATCTAGCAACAGTTCAAAGAAGGAATGTCCGGTGCACAACTGAAAGAAACTTCATGCAGTCCCAGATGGAAAGTATTCAGCCTGGAGTTCGGTGACCAGTGGTGTTCCACAGAGATCGGTTCTGGGATATTTGGTTTTTGCAATTTTTATAAATGACCCGGATGAGGAAGTGGAAAGGTGAGTTAGTAAGTTTGCCAATGACACAAAGGTTGGTGGAGTTGTGAATAGTGTGGAACGCTGTTGTAGATTGCATTGGGACATTACCAGGATGCAGAGCTGGCCTGAGAAGTGGCAGATGGAGTTCAACCTGGAAAATGGGGAAGTGATTCATTTTGGAAGGTCAAATTTGAATGCAGACTACAGGGTTAAAGGCAGGATACTTGGTAGAGTGGAGGAACAGAGAGATCTTGGGATCCACATCCATAGATCCCTCAAAGTTGCCACAAGTTGGTAGGGTTGTTAAGAAGGCATATGGTGTGCTGGCTTTCATTAGCAGGGGGATAGAATTTAAGAGCTGCGAGGTTATGTTGCAGCTCTATAGAGTCTTGGTTAGACCACAGTTCGGTTTTGTGTTCAGTTCCGGCCATCTCATAGTAGGAAGGAGATAGAAGCTTTAGAGAGGATGCAGAGCAGATTTGCCAGGATGCTGCCTGGACTGGAGGGTTTGTCTTATGAAGAAAGATTGAGGGAGCTAAGGCTTTTCTCATTAGAGTGAAGAAGGATGAGAGGTGACTTGTTAGAGGTGTACAAGGTGATGAGAGGCATAGATATAGTGGATGGCCAGAGATTTATCCCCAGAGCAGAAATAGCTATCACGAGGGGGGTATAATTTTAAGGTGATTGCAGGAAGTTTTAGTGGAGATGTCAGAGGTAAGTTCTTTACACAGAGAGTGGTGGGTGTGTAAAATGCACTAACAGCAGTGGCAGTAGGGTCAGATACATCAAGGACATTTAAGTGACTCTTGGATAGGGCATATGGAAGATAGTAAAATGAAGGGTATGTTGGTTAGTTTGATCTTAGAGCAGGATAAAAGGTCGGCACAACATCGAGGGCCAATGGGCCTGTCGTTGTTCTATGTTCTATGTTCTAACTCAGAAAAGAACAGGCATCCTCAAAAAATTGTAAATAAATCACAGCAACAGTGGCACTGTTGTTTTATAATTTTATGTAAATGATTTGGATGTGAATATAGGAAGTATGGTTAGTAAGTTTGCAGATGACCCCAAAATTGGTGATGTCGTGGGATCTGAAAAAGGTTATATCAGAGGACAATGGGACTTTGATCAGATGGCAACTGGGTTGAGGATTGGCCGATGGAGTTTAATTTGGATAAATGTGAGGTGGTACATTTTGGATAGGCAAATCAGGACAGGACTTATACACTTAATGGTAAGGTCTTGGGGAGTGTTGCTGAACAAAGAGACCTGGGAGTGCAAGTTCATAGTTCCTTGAAGGTGGAATCACATGTTGATAAGATACTGAAGAAGGTGTTTGGCGTGCTTTCCTTTAATGGTCAGAACATTGAGTATAGCAGTTTGGGAGATTATGTTATGCCTGTACAGGACATTGGTTATGTAACTTTTGGAAAACTGCATTCAATTCTGATCTCCCTGCTATAGGAAAGACGTTCTTAAACTTGAAAAGGTTCAGAAAAGATTCACAAGGATGTTGCTAGGATTAGAGGGTTTGAGCTACTTGGAGAGGCTGAATAGGCTGGGGCTATTTTCCCTGGAGCATCAGAGGCTGAGGGGTGACCTTATAGAAGTTTATAAAATCATGAGAGGCATGGCCACGGTCTTTTCCATGGGGAGTCCAAAGCTAGAGGGCACAGATTTAGAGTGAGAGGGGAAAGATCTAAAAGGGACCTAAGGGGCAACTTTTCCACACAAAGAGTGGTGTGTGCATGGAATGAGCTTCCACAGCAAGTGTTACAGGCTGGTATAATTACAGCATTTAAAAGGCATCTGGATGGGTAACTGAATAGGAAGGGTTTTAGAGGGATATGGGCCAAATGCTGGCATATGGGACTAGCTTAATTTAGGATCAAGATTAGAGTGGTGCTGGAAAAGCACAGCAGGTCAGGCAGCATCCGAGGAGCAGGAAAATTGATGTTTCGGGCAAAAACCCTTCATCATGTCTAGTCTGCATGGATGAGTTGGACTATAGAAACATGGAAACATAGAAAATCGGAGCAGGAATAGGCCATTTGGCCCTTTGAGGCTGCTCCACCATTCCATATGATCCTGGCTGATCATGTAATTTCAGTATCCCACTTCCGTTTTCTCTCCATATCCCATGATCCCTTTAGCCATAAGCACCACATCCAGTTCCTTCTTGAAGATATCTAACAAACTGACCCCAACAGCTTTCTGATGGAGAAGACTTCCACAGATTCACAACTCTCTGAGCGAAGAGGTCCTTCCTCATCTCAATCTGGATTGGCTTACCTCTTATTCTTAGACTGTGACCCCTAGGTCTGGACTTCCCCAACATCAGGAACATTCTTCCTGCATCAAGCCTGTCCAGTCCCATCAGAATTTTGTATGTTTCTATGAGATCCCCCTCGTTCTTCTAAATTCCAGTGAATACCAGCCCTGTCAATCCATATGCCAGTCCTGCCATCCCAGGAATCAATTTGGTGAACTTTTGCTGGTCTCCCTCAATAGCAAGAATGTCCTTCCTCAGACTAGGAAACCAAAACTGTCCACAATACTCAAGGTGCGGCCTCACCAAGGTCCTGTATAACTGCAGGGGGCCATCCTTTCTCCGGTATTCTCATTATGAAGGCCAGCATGCCATTAGCTTCCCTCACCACCTGCTGCACCTGCAACAAACCCAAAGAGTCTGTATCCATCCTGTAACTCTATCACTCTCTCTGATCAAATGTATAAAACTCTTCTGTACTCAGAACTAACTTCAGGATTTCCATGTATATTTCAATAGTGCAGTCTGTAATTCCATCTTGTTTGAGACTCGATATTTATTGATAGTAAAAAGAATTAATTCCAGTGGGATTGCAGGGAGATGTGAGTTGTCAGCATTACCACTGGTGCTGAATCCAATATTCATCAGCTGTGTTTTATAGGAAAGAAAGGGAAGTTCCATTTTTCCAGTGTTGGTTTGGGAATGATTTACAATTTCTTAAAAAAACCAAGAGTTGCTTCATCTGTTTCTGATTTTCTTATTTATTTTAGCGCTGGAATGTACTTTTGTGGTGCAGTGGTAATGTCCGTCCCTGTGAGCAAGGAGGCCAAGATTCAAGTCCCACCTACTCCAAAGGTATGGAATTAGATCTCTGAACAGGTTGGTTAGGAATCATTTTTTAACCAGTCAGGAATGGAGCACAGATTTTCATCATTCAGGTGAGTGTTCATGGTGTTAGTAGGGTCACTGTGACCTCCTTAACCCCTATTCTACAGGATTAATGAAAGACTCCAGTGGATTTGAATACAGCATTACTGCCTGCTCAGGAAACTGGGTCAAAATTGAAGATGGCAGGAGGAAGATAGCTCACCAATCTTGTGTTTTTTGACTCCTTGGGCTTACTTACTAGATAAACGTGAAGGCACTGATCACACATGGGATTGGTTAACACAACATTAGTACATTCACTTATTAAAGAGGAACTGGTAACAGCAGTTTTTTGTATACGTGTCTGGCGGGAGTGCCTTCTCAGAGAAAATTGAGACTAAGTCTAAAAGTGAGTAACTCACCTCCTGACCCCAAGTTTAGGATTCTGCTCTCCCCTCTGCAACTGATCTGCAGAGCATAATCTCTAAGGATAGGTGGCAACACTTCCCCCACAATAATCCTAAATACCAGTGCCTCACCAGGCTGCAAATTCAGCCCCTTACTATACTCCTTATATGTTCACGTCTGTGTGACAAAATTCTGCTCTAACTCTATTTACAAGTTTGCCGATGACACTAGCACAGTGAGTCAGAGTACAGAAATGAGAACAAGAGCTTAGTGGTATGGTGTAAAGGTAACAATCTCACCATCAATTTGAGCAAAGTTAAGAAGCTGATCACTGACGTCAGGAAGCAGAGTGGAGAACGTGCCCCTGTCTATGTCAATGGTGTTGAGGTGGGGGTGTTCGAGAGCTTCAAGTTCCCAGGAGTAAATATCACCAACAATCTGACCTGGTCCATCTACATCAGTGCTACAGTCAGGAAAGCACACCAACACCTTTACTTCCTCAGAAGGCGAAGGGAATTCACCCTGTCCACAATGACTCTTACCAGTTATTATAGATGCACCACAGAAAGCATCCTATTTGGATGCATCACAGCTTGGTATGTCAACTGCTCTGCTCAAGACCGCAAGAAATTACCAAGAGTTGTGAACACAGCCCAGTTCATTACACAAATCAGCCTTCCACCCATTGACTCCATCTACACTTCCCACTGTGTCGGGAAAGCGGCCAACATCATCAAAGACCCCTCCCACCCCGGTTATACTCTCTTCAACCCTCTTTCCCAGGGCAAAAGATACAAAAGTTTGTAAACATATGCCAACAGATTCAAGAACAGCTTCTTCCGCACTGTTATCAGACTTTTGAAACATATTAAAGCTGATCTTTCTCTGCACCTTCTCTGTAGCTGTAATACTATATTCTGCATTCCGTTCTATTACTCGTGTAAGGTATGATTTGCCTGGATAGCGTGCAAGACGATACTTTTCACTGTATCTAGGTATGTGTGACAATAATAAATCAATCAAATCAATCAAACCAAATCAAAAATGTCCACCATCCACAAGGCACGAGTCAGGAGTGTGATGGAATACTTCCCACTTGCCTGGATGGGTGCAACTCCAACAACACTCAAGAAATTGGACACCATCCAGGAAAAAGCAGCCCGCTTGATTGGCACAACATCCACAAACACCCACTCCTTCTACCACCAACGCTCAGTAGCTGCAGGGTGTACCTTCTACAGGATGCACTGTGGAAATTCACCAAGGCTCCTTCTGCAGCATCTTCCAAACCCACAACCCCTTCTACCTAGAAGGACAGATGCATGGAACACCACCCCCTGCAAATGCCCCTTCAAAACTCTCACCATCTAGGCTTGGAAATACATCATCAATCCTTCAATGATGTTGAGTCAAAATCCTAGAATTCCCACCTTAGCAGCATTGTGGATCCACCTACAGCACATAGTATATTACAACACAAGGACTGGCCCTTTGACCAATCATATCTCTGCTGACCATCATGCCATTCAAAACTAATTCCTCCTGCTTGCACATGGTGCAGATCCCTCTATTCCCCGCCTGTCCATGTGTGTGGATAAGCATTTCTTAAGCGTTGCTGATGTATCTGGTTCTACCAACTCCCTTGGCAGCATGTTCCAGGCACCTAAAACCTCTTGTGTAAAAACTTCCCTCATACATCTCCTTCAAGCATTTTCCCTCTGATCTTAAACCACAGACTGTAACAATTCAAGAAGACAGACCACCAGCACCTTCCCAAAGGGCATCATGGGACGGGCAATAAATGCTGGTGGGCAGGCATTGGGAAGTCAGAAGGTGAGTTACTCACCTCAAAGTTCACAGTATCTGGCCTGCCCTTGTAGCCACAGCATCTTTCTGACTGTTCCAATTCAGTTTCTGATCAATGAATGTACAAATTGGCTACTGAGTTTCCTTTGTCACAACAGTATCTATATTCAAATGTAATTCACTAGCTGCTAAGTGCATTGTGACATTCTGGAGTTGGAAAGGTGTGGATTAAACACATGCCTCTATTTGCACTGAAAATAACAAATTTTGGAAATCGCAGCAGATCACACAGCTTTCATGGAGAGAGAGCAAATTAATATTTCAAGTCAAAACGTTAGCATGCTCTCTCTCCATGGATGCTACCTGACCTGCTGTGATTTCCAACATCTTTTTTATTTTCAGTACAGATTCCAGCATCGGCTGCAATTCGCCTTTATTTGCATGACAAAATCCACACTTAACGCCTCATCCTTACCTTCTTCAAACCTTTTCCTCTTTAAGTATTTCTCCGCTAAATGTTCACAGTCGACAATATCCTTAAAAGATGGAAGTCACTCCGTTTATGTCATGTGTCAGAGACTGGTGGTGATCCCCTTAATCCCTTCCCTGCACTCGTCCACCCAATAAACTCAAATTTATATTTGGAAACAATGAGTCCACTTGTTGACCTCTTGGTTCAGAGTTTTAAAATCATTACCTATCACTCTGTAATAAGTCAGGGAGATGGTCCCATCTAACCTGTGCAGATTCCAGCTTTCCCTGCACTAATGGATAAGCACTGCTTGTAATTATTTTCTTCTGGTGCAATTAGTTTATCATTGATAAAAGATGTAAAGAATGAAATCAGCACAGAGTATTTTAATTAAAAAAGAGCCAGATCAATTTATTACAATAATGTGTTATCCTCTTATTTTTGGCTCAGTATTACTTACTTATGAAAGTAATTTGTTAAAAAATTCATTCCAACATGTGGAAGATGAAAGAGGTGATAATGATGAAATCTCTAATATTAACTCTGACACTGTTCTCTCACTTAATCTTGGTCATTCAAGTTTTGCTCATTCTCCTTTGAAAGCTCCAGTTACTGGAGAACAGAATTTATAATTAATATAATCCCTACAGTGTGGAAACTGGCCATTCGGTCCATCAAGTCCACACCAACCCTTCAAAGAACATCGCATCCCCCCCATCCTTTCTCTATAACCCTGCATTTCCCATGGCTAGTCCACCCTAACCTGCACATCTTTGGATTGTGGGAGGAAACTGGAGCACCCGGAGGAAACCCACACAGACACGGGGAGAATGTGCAAACTCCACACAGACAATCGCCCGAGGCTGGGATCAAACCTAGATCCCTTGAGCAGTGAGGCAGCAGTGCTAACCACTGAGCCACCATGCTGCCCTTAGCAAAGTACCCTTCTTTACAAATTAATGTAAGAAATGGCTATTTGGCAATGCTCAGCATCACAGTTGAGCCCAATCCTCCTTTTTTCAACACCCATACGTATATAGTTCCATTCCATCGAACATTGACCACCAAGGGGTGAATTGCCTCTCAGAGTCCAAAGACGTGCAGGTTGGGTAAATTGGCTGTGGGAAATTGCCCATAGTGTCCAGAGACATGCAGGCTAGGTGGGTCGGGCATGGGAAATGCAGGGATAGGATATGTGGGTGGAATGCTTTTTGGAGAGTCAGTGTGGATTCGATGGGTTAAATGGCCTGCCCCCACACTGCAGAGATTCTCTGTTAATCCAGCATAGATTTAATGAGCTAAACAGCTTCCTTCCAGCATAACTAACTCTAATTCATACAAATGATTAAGACACTGAAAGGGCTCAATGAGGTAGATACGTCAGAACTATTTCCTCTCTTGGGAAAATCAGGCACTTGGAAACATGATCTTAACATTTCATCTCAACTGCTTAGGAAGAAATTCATAAAGTCAAAATAATTGTGAAATTCTGGAATATTTCCTTGTGGAGGTCTGGGTTCCATAGAGCTTTCAAGACTGAGATCGATAGATTTGTTTTCATTCAGGATAAAAGGGACATGCAGCAAAGAAAGGGAACTGGAGCTGACAAACACATCAGTCATGATCTGATTAAATGGCAGAAGAGACGTAAGGAGCTGAATGGCCTTCTCCTTTTCCAGAAATAACATTACACCTTCCCATTCTAACAGCATATGTGTGCCCTGCGATGATCTCACTACAAAACTGCTGCTTATAATGTCTGCCTCTTTGCGTTCTGAGGTTTGATCTGGATGGTCAGTTCTGATCAACTTTCCTTCCTTGTCAGACACTGATGTAACATGATTCAGCAAGTCACCATGAGATTATTTATTAACTCATTCATTCATTGTCGATCGTTCACAGACAAGGATGACTCTCTCTGTCTCTCAGGGTGATTCTGTAGGTGGCTGTACAGACTGATGCTACTACCACAGGCTCTGTTACACTTGGGGCAGGAGGTGGTCTCAGGAAGGGCTGGGTGGGGCATTGGTGTGACAGTGTGTTCCTTTCGATGTTTTTGCCTGGCCTCCGCTTTTTCCCAGTGGCAAGTCTCAAGGTGCTCGATGTCTTCCTGGATGCCCCACTTAGGCCAATTATTAACGATTCATTCTGAACAGTTATTCTTGTTAATATGGCAATAGTGTAGATATATTTGGTTTTAGTTAACTCCAGCCTCAACTATACTGGTGCTTTGCTGACCAATGTTCCACCTTGCCCTCTCAGGAGACTCGAGTTTAATCAACAGTCTTTTTCCCAGGGTTGGGCAAATCGAGGACCAGAGGGCATCAGATTAAGGTTAGAGGGGAAAGAATAAAAGGGAACCTGAGGGGGCACCTTTTTTTACACAGAGGGTGGTACGCGTATGGAATGAGCTGCCAGCGGAAGTGGTTAAGGCAGGATACATTAACAACATTTAAAAGTCATTTGAACAAATACATGGGTAGGAAAGGATTAGAAGGATATGGGCCAAGTGCAGGGAAATGAGGTTAGTGTGGACGGACATCTTGGTCGGCATGGACCAGTTTGGGCCAAAGGGCCTGTCTCTGTGCTGGAGGACTCTATAACTCTGTGACCATCTGCTGCTGATATTCTAAGTTGAGAGTGTGTTGCTGGAAAAGCACAGCAGGTCAGGCAGCACCCGAGGTGTAAGAAAATTGATGTTTCGGGCCAGAGTCATTCATCAGGATGAAGGGCTCTGGCCTGAAACGTTGATTCTCCTGCTCCTCAGATGCTGTCTGACTTGCTGTGCTTTTCCAGCAACACAGTCTCAACTCTGATCTCCAGCATCAGCAGACCTCACTGTCTCTCTTGCTGATATTCTAACCCTCACCAAGTTGTGTGCGTCCATCAACCCCTGTACTCACTGATCCGTGTTAGCTCCATATCTACTAACACTTTGATATCATTGTTTTCAAATCTCTCATGATCTCATTCTGCCCCATCCCTGTTTTTTACTCCACGTACAACTCTCCGTTCCCCTGCAGTCTTGCATGTTCCTGCATTCAATCATTCCATGGTTGGTCTCATGCATTCAGCTGTCTCAGCCCAAAGTTATGGCCTCCCCTTCCAATATTTCAGCACTTCTCCTCTTCCCATTTCTCCTTTATGATACTCCTTAAATCTTACCTCTTTGATTAAGCTTCTTGTCACCAAGAATCTATCAATAGCTTTTTCTGTTGCTCAATGTCAAACTTAGTTTGAAAATTGTTTCCATGAAGTGCCCTTGGATATTTTGTTATGTTATGGGTGCTTTACAAATGCAGGTTGTTGTTCTTAAATGAGATCCCATTTCTCTAGCCTGTTTGTCACTCCACGTCTTTGCAAAGGACAATTCTTTAAAGATTTCACAAACACAACAAAGAGCAACTTCTGATTCAGTTCAACATTCATCGGACAGCCAGAAATAAAATAATTAATCTTTCAAAAGTCAACATGCCACCAATTTATAATTCTCAGTCTGTGTTTATCTCATCTGTTGTAACTTCACAACAAGTCTCAACTTTCTTCCTCTCTCTGCCTATCAGTGCCAATCCAGATAGAATGATGAAGGGCACCTGCTGGAACTAGTTCAGAGACTGTGAAATTAACCAGCGTTACAATGAATGTAATTGTATCACAGGACAACTGCCTTCATCACACACAGGTTGGTGATATCAGGAAGCAGGATACACAAAGTTCTCCCCCTTACAGTTTCAGTATTTACACCACTACAACAGTGTGTGCACGCATGCACGAGTGTGTGTGTGTGTGTGTGGTAGTGAATGCAAATGTGAAATTGGTGTGTGTACGTTAGTGAGTGTGTACAATAGTGTGTGTGTGTAGCAATAGTGTGTGTGATAGTGAGCATGTGTACAACACTGAATGTCTGTATGCCATCAATAATGAGTGTGTCATAGTGTAGGTGTTTAATAGTGTGTGTGTGTCTATAATAGCAAGTGTGTGATGGTGAGGGCATGATAGTATGCATGTGTGATTGTGTGTGTGGAGAAAGTGAGGACTGCAAATGCTGGAGATCAGAGCTGAAAAATGTGTTGCTGGAAAAGTGCAGCAGGTCAGGCAGCATCCAAGGAACAGGAGAATCGACGTTTCGGGCATAAGCCCTTCTTCAGGAAGAAGGGCTTATGCCCGAAACGTCGATTCTCCTTCTCCTTGGATGCTGCCTGACCTGATTGTGTGTGTGAGATAGTGAGCATGTGTGTGATAGTGAATGTGTGCGTGCAGTACTGAGTGTGCATCTGTGATCATGAGTGTGTGTTCGTGAATATGTGTAATAGTGAGTGTGGAATTGACAGTGTATGTGTCAGTATCAATGTATATGCGATAGCCAGTGTGTGTGTGTGATAGTGTGTGTCTGTCTGTGTGTGTATGAGTGTGCATATGTGTGAATGTGTGAGAGAGAGATAATGTTTGTGGATTCTTGACATTGAGAAATTACATTGTCCTTCAGAAGTTCCCAAGAGACAGAGAGCTGACCCAGAAACAGCAGCAGTCCCTACCTGATTCAGAATAGCAGCAGTACACACAGAGTTCCTAACCAACCTACTTCACACACTCTTCAGCTGATGAGATTTTTCCTTTTCCTAGGCTATTCTTTTGTCTGATTTCAGCTTTAGCTGGAAGACATTTGTAGGTTAATATAGGGTTTGAGTATTTCTCCATAGGTCACACTCTGATGACTGAGGAGACAGACTGGACTGTTAGGGTTTTGTCCATTTAATAAAGGGAAGGTAAAATCTGAAATTAAAACAAAAAAAGGCGCAGTGACACAAAACCTATCCAGTGCATGAGGAACATAAGCTCAGTGTTACTGCGAGGGTGCGGGGATTATAGAAAAGCCTGATAGTGATTTTGATGAACTCTTTGTATATCAACATTTGTGTTTATATCAGGGCAGGACATTCTGTCTTCTATCCTAACAATCCCCCAGACTCATCACTCAACCAGAACTTCCCTCTCGCATAATGTCAGTGGCAATAACTTGCATTTGAATAGTGTCAAAAACATGGTAAAACAAACCAAGGAGCTTCATGACAACATTGTCACAATTTGACACTGAGCCACATAAAAAGAAATTATAGCACACAGTAACAATGTCTTAACAGTTGACAGCTGACAGCATCCTTCCATTGCCGATGTATTGCTGTGTCATCCCTGCTCCTAATGGTACCCATTAGACGTTTAATTTGCGATTATTATTCAATCCAAATTCTACCGCCTGCTGTGGTGGGATTTGAAAACAGTTCTCCAGAATATTCTTCAATTGTTTCTCTTCCTCATGCCGTGTCCAAACTTCATTGAGATGAGGATACAGCAGGAAGACCTTTTCTGAGGACAGAAAATTCAGCATTGGACAGCTGAAGATCAGAAGGGATAGTAAATAAATAGTAAATAAAGGGATAGTAAACAAGACTTAGGGTTAGGTGATGGAATGGAGGCAGAGGGAAGGCGATGAGAGGAGGGTTTTCCTATGCTGGTATAGCATTATCCAACCTTTTGTTCACCCACCTGTCTTCCTCTCTCTCTATCTCTCTGGGCTCTGTCTCCATTCAATGCTCACTCCCTTACCTGCCCGCAATCCCCCTCTCCCTATTGTCAACTTATATGCCACCTTTTTCTAGCTACTACCAGTTCTGAAGAAGGGCCACTGGACCCAGAATGTTAACTCTGCTTTCTCTCCACAGATGCTGCCAGACCTGCTGGGTTTCTCCAGCAATTTCTGCTTTTGTTCCCCAGGACATAATCTCAGTCTCCAAATTACAAGAAAACAATACCACCAGGGCCATCACTTCACCCATTCGTGAATCTGAGAGGTTTTCTTTTCACGTGATGTAGTTGTCACTAGTTAGACCAGTATTTATTGCCCATCCATAATTACCCAGAGGATAGTTAAAAGTCAACCATATCGCTGTGGGTCTGGAGTCACATGGGGGCCAGACCAGGTAGGGATGAGATTTCCTTGAGCTGCCAGAGGAAGTGGAGGAGGCTGGTAGAATTGCAACATTTAAGAGGCATTTGGATGGGTATATGAATCGGAAGGGTTTGGAGGGATATGTGCCAGGTGCTGGCAGGTGGGACTAGATTGGATTGGGATGTCTGGTCGGCATGGACGGGTTGGATCGAAGGGTTTGTTTCCATGCTGTATATCTCTATGACTCTAAAGGACATTAATGAGCCAGATTTTCTTTCCTGACAATTAACAATGGTCACAATCAGACTCTTAATTCTGGATTTTTATTGAATTGAGGTTCCACCATCTGCCATTCAGGTTCCCAGAACATTACCTGGGTCTCTGGATTAATAGTTTAGCAATAATAACACAAGACTATCGCCTCCCTTTTTATAAAGATTGATGACAGTTTCACTCTAACAGTCACACAAAGCTTTATATTATAAATTTTAATTAATTGATTTTAAATTCCAGTGGTGGCACGGTGGCTCAGTGTTTAGCACTGCTGCCTCTCAGTGGTTAGCTCCAGGGACTTGGGCTCAATTCTAATCTCGGGTAACTGCGTGGAGTTTGCGCATTCTCCCCATGTCGGTGTGGGTTTCTTACGGGTGCTCTGGTTTCCTCCCACAGTCCAAAGATGCGTCGGTTAGATGGATTGGCCACGTTAAATTGCCCCATAGTGTCCCGGGAAGTGTAGGCTAGGTGGATTAGCCATGGGAAATGCAGAGTTATTGGGATCGGGTAAGGGAGGGGTGTGGCTGGGTGTTATGCTCTTTGGAGGGTCGATGCAGACCTGATGGACCATGTGATGTCTATTTGCACTGCAGGGGTTCTATTATTCTAGATGCCATGGTGGGCTTTCACCCTAGGATTGCTCGTGCGGTGAAATTATCGCATCAACACCAATTTCACTACTTTGTGGCAAGCACTATGTTCACTTAAGCTACACAAAACAGCCTTCCCAGCAATCGAGGCCTGGATAGTTGATCTTAGGTGGGTGCCATGGTATTGCTGTGTCAGTCCTGGCTCCATGAGTCACACACTCACCTCAGAAGAGGAACACAAGGTGTTTAATTCATACTCCAGAAACCTGAGCATAAACCCGCTGCAGCCAATGTCATGCAGTACTGAGGGAGCGCTTCCCCTCTGGAGGGGCAGCAATGCAGGTGATGTGTTCGATTGCTATCCAATCTTCTGCTACCCTGGGTGGCCAAGCAAATCCAGAAATACTCAGTCCTTTAACCAAGATGGGTGATCAGGACCAGTCTGTTGGGACCCCTCAGTTCCAGAGTCAAAAAGTGTGGTGCTGGAAAAGCACAGCCAGTCAGGCAGCATCCAAGGAGCATACCTAATGCAGGGCTCACGCTCGAAACTTGGACGCTCCTGTTCATCAAATGCTGCCTGACCTGCTGTGCTTTTCCAGTGCCACACTTTTTGACTCTGATCTCCAACATCTGCGGTCCTCACGTTCTCCTATCCCTCAGTATCAGCCAGACAGATTCTCTGGCTGTTCTCATATTGTTGTTTGTATGAGCTCACCGGGTGTAATCTGACTGCTGCATTAGAACAGTGAGTTTTTGTTTTACTGGAAAGCAGTTTGAGACATCTTCCAACTGAGAGTAACACTGAGGGTGAGCTCATTGCTCCATACACCATCACTGTCTGTGTGACTCCACGATGGGTCGATGGTACCATTCACAAATTGTCGCGTCAAGTCTGAGATCATTGTGGCTGTAGGGGAAGCAAGTCAGTCCCTTTTTATTCCTGAATATGGAAGGCACCAGATACCCCAGGAGCTACTGCTCTTACACAACATGCAATTAGACCAGAGAAGAGATGATTGTATAGACAGCTGGCTTGCTTTCCTCCAAGTGCTGTCTATTTTAATTATCATCTGTCATGCCTGCTTGCCTTCAGTTTAGCAATACATTCTTGTTATATTACCTTTGAATGGGTGGACAGGGAGGTGCAGTTAGTTAGCACACATGACATGGCTCTTCTTGGTCTATGCTTCAATTCAATTTCAACCGATGAGCTCGCTTCACTGTGCCTCGGTACACGTGACAATAAATTCAATTCAATTCACTCTACAAACGCATGAACAAATTAGGAACAGGAGTAGGCCATTCAGCCACTTTAGCCTGCTCCATTATTTAATAAGGCCGTGGTTGATCTGATTTGTCTACATTCCTGCTATCCCAGTAACCTTTCAACCCTTTGTTTATCACCTTTGCCTTAGAGTAGCCATTGACCTAGCCTCCACTACTCTCTGGGAAAAGAGTTCCAAACACTCACGACTCTGAGTGGAGAAATTCCTCCTCACCTCCATCCTTTATTTCTAAATTATGTCCCAGAGTTCAAGTCTTTCCCACAACTGGAAGCATCCTTTTAGCATTAACCCTGTTCTGTTCTCTGGGTAGGCTTGTCATATACCTCTCTAACGTGTCCACATCTTACAAAGTTATAGACTTTGTTACCACCTGGAGGTAGTGTTAGTTTCTTCCTCTTGGAGTCTTTCTATCATCTGCTTACAACATTATTTGAATAATTTTCTCCAAAGTTATATCTTCCTTCAACTGTGAAAACATCAAGAATTTCAAAATAATTCTGCCCCTTGTGAACACTGTTTTCAGAGCTCCACATTTACAGTCTGTCACTAATCTGTGCAGGTCATTAGTGAAATTGTCTGTAAACTCTCCTGCAAACTGAACTATTTCAAGATTTTTATGTGTTCTTAAATTGAAGTAATCACCAAAAGCTTTTAGGTAAACTTCAACTGCATTTATTTGTATCTATTAATAATATCATCTACAGTTGGACCCATTGAATATAACAATGTGTTCCCTTGCTCAGCTTCAGTCTTCGTGCTTGGTCTTGAGGTATTACTGTATGTTAGGATCTGACCTACATTAAAGCCAAGCTTGTGTTCTCTATCGTTGTTTGCTGATCTTTAATCTGCTGAGGAATATTGTCTTTCTTCCAATATTCTGATTAATCTTATTACTTTAAAACTATTTTCAATCTGTCACATTTCAACGTTGCTGATCTTGAATTTTGTATTCTTGTAAAGATTGCTAGACATTGTTATACAGCAGTATTGCAGTCTATCCTTTATTTGACTGCTTTACTAGCTCTGTATTTTCATAATACTGCAGTGAATTCTTCAACAAATTATAAATTGAATTACTGGCTACTGTGTAGTAACTTACTGCTTTCCACGTTGTTATATCTGTTTCTTGGTAATATTGTATTCATTCACAGGATGTGGTCATCACCGGCTTGGCCAGCATTTCCTGCCCATCTCTAATTGCCCAGAGGGCAGTTAAGAGTCAAACACGTCACTGTGGGTCGGGAGTCACATATAGGTCAGATCAGATAAGGATGGCAGTTTCCTTCCCTTTTTTCCCACAAAGGGTGGTGAGTGCCTGGATCATGCTGCCAGAGGAAGGGGTGGAAGCAGACACAATAGCAGCATTCACAAAGCACCTGGACAAATACATGAATAGGAAGGAAATAGAGGGATAGGGATCCTGTAAGGGAAGACAGTTTTAGTGTGGAAGGGTAAAATGTGTCAGTGCAGGCTTGGAGGGCCGAAGGGTCTGTTCCTGGACTGTATTGTTCTTTGTTCTTGTTAACATTTGAATACTCGACTGATCAAGAAACTATTTATCTCAGCCTTCAATATCTCAGCCTCAAGAACTGTCACCATTCCCTTGCCAGGTCTCTGTGGCAAGGAGTTTCAAAGACTCAAAATCTTCTGAGAGAAGAAATTCCTTCACATTTGGTACTCCTTTATTCTGAGAGCATGCCTTCTGGTCCTCAACTCTGCCGTGAGGGGAAACATACTCTCAATATTGACCCTGTCCAGCCCTTTAAGAATCCTAAATGTTTCAATGAGATCACCTTTCATTGTTCTAAACTCCAGAGAGTTGTGTCCCAACCTGTTTAATCTTTGCTCATCAGACAATCCCTCCAAACCAGGGATCAACCTAGTGAATCTTCTCTGAATTACTCCAAGGGAAATAATTAATTCCCCCCAACACAAATGCACATTGAAATAATGTTGTTAATTTGGTACAAGTTAGTAATCACATTCAAGTGAGACTGATTCTGATTGTGACAATCAGACTGATTCCTGTTATGACAGGACTGGCATATGGATACAGACTGGATCAGCAATGGCTATATTCCCTGGACAAAGTGAGGACTGCAGATGCTGGCGATCAGAGTTGAGAGTGTGATGCTGGTAAAGCACAGCAGGTCAGGCAGCATCCGAGGAGCAGGAGAATCAGCGTTTCAGGCATCAGCCCTTCATCAGGAATGAGGCTTGTGGGCCGGGGGCGCTGACAGATAAATGGGACGGGGGTGGGGCTGGGGGGAAGGTAGCTGAGAATGGGATAGGTGGATGAAGGTGAGGCAGAAGATGATTGGTTCAGAGGGGGAAGTGATGGACAGGTCCGGAGGACGGTGCCAAGTTGGAGGCTTGGGACTGGGATAATGTGGGGGGGAGGGGAAATGAGTAAGCTTTTGAAATCCACATTGATCCCATGTGGTTGTAGGGTCCCCAAGGCGGAATATGAGGCGTGCTTCCTCCAGACATGGGTGGTAACGGTTTGGTGGTGGAGGATGTGGATGTGATGCCAATCAAGTGGGCTGCTTTGTCCTGGATGGTGTCAAACTTCCGGAGTGTTGTTGGAGTTGCACCCATCCAGGCAAGTGGGGAGTATTTTAATCACATGACTCTGAAAAAGAGTCACTGGACCCGAAACGTTAACTCTGATTTCTCTCCACAGATGCTGCCGGACCAGCTGAGGTTTCAGTTTGGCAGTTCTTTTGGTATTTTTATTTAGTATTCCATTACAGTGCCTTGTAGACAGTGGACAGGCTTTGGGGAGTCAGGAGATGAGTTACTCACTGCAGAATTCCTAGCCTCCGACCTGCTCTTGTAGCCACTATATATAATATATATATGGTGAGTCCAGTTGAATTTCTGGCCAAAAATAACCTCCAAGATGCTAATAATGGTAGATTCAGTGATGGTAACACCACTGAATGACAAGGGGTGGTGGGTAGATTGCCTCTCATTGGAGGTTTTCCTACCTTTATAGTTATATTTTAATTTTTGATTTCTAGCATACGCAGGATTTTCTTTTGAACTTCACGTGGCCCTATAACTCAGTTGTATGGTCACAGAGACAGCACAGAGACAGGCTCTTTGGCCCCAACTGGTTAATGCCAACCAAAATGTCCCTCCACGCTAACTCCATTTCCCTGTACCTGGCCCATATCCTTCCAAACCTTTCCAATCGATGTGTTTGTCCATATGCCTTTTAAATGTTATTAATGTACCTGCCTCAACCACTTCCACTGGCAGCTCATTCCACATGCGCACCACCCTCTGTGTAAAACGGTTGCCCCTCAGGTTCCCTTTTATTCTTTCCCCTCTAACCTTAAACTGATGCCCTCTAGTCTTCGATTCCACAACCTTGGAAAATATACTGAGTTTATTCACCCTATCCATGCCTCTCATGATCTTATACACCTCTATAAGATCCCCCCTCAGTCTCCTACGCTCTAAAGAAAAATGTCCTAGCTTGTCCAACCTCTCCCTATAACTCAGACCATTGAACCAAGGCAACGTCCTTGTAAATTTCGACTGCACTCTTTCCAGTTTAATAACATCCTTCCTTTAGCAAGGTGACCAAAACTGAACACAATACTCCAAGTGCAGCCTCACCAACATCCTGTACAACTGCAACATAACTTCCCAACTTTTATACTCAATGCCCTGACTGATGAAGGCCAGTGTTCCAAAAGCCTTCTTCACTGACCTGTCTAGTTGTGACTCTAGTTTAAGAGAACAAACACCTGAACTCCAAGATCCCTCTGTTCCACGACACTCCTTAAGGCCCTACCATTCACCATGAAACCCCTACCTTGATTTGACTTTCCAAACTGCAAGGCCTCACATTAATCTATATTAAACTCCATTTGCCATTTCTGGACCCCTTGAAGTCAAAAGGTTGAGGGTTCATAGTTTCGCAAGGTCCTGGATAAAAAAAAAGACTTACATTCCAGTCACTGGGGAGTGCAGCACTGTCAGAGCTTCCTGAAACTAAGTAAGTCAGATTTTGTGATGAAAGGAAACTGCACCTGATCCTACAAATGGCCACGGTAGAGTGAACGGTGAAGACAGGCAATGGTTCATGGATAGACATTTGCCCAGGACAACAGTATCCTGCCCTCTTTCTCCTGCATGAGATCCTTTGTCATATCTGAAGACAGCACTGCCAGCTGTGCAGCACTCCTTCAGTACTGCAGCACTGGCCCATTCCAGGCCAGTTAAGAGTCAACCACATTGCTGTGGGTCTAAAGTCACCAGGTAAAAATGGTAGATTTCCTTCCCTAAAAGCCATTAGTGAACCAGGTAGGTTTTTATGAACAGTGGTTACATGGTCATCATGAAGCCAGTTTTCAACATATATCAAATTCAAATTGTATCACCTGCCATGGAATCTTTAGATTAGATTCCTTACAGTGTGGAAACAGGCCATTCAGCACAAATCCACATCGACCCTCCAAAGAGTAACCCACCCAGACCCATTCCCCCTAACTAATGCACCTAACATTATGGGCAATATAGCATGGTCAGTCCACCTAACCTGCACATCTTTGGATTGTGGGAGGAAACCGGAGCACCTGGAGGAAATCCACGCAGACATGGGGAGAATGTGCAAACTCCACACAGACAGTTGGCCTAGGCTGGAATCGAACCTGGGTTGCTGATGCTGTGAGGCAGCAGTGCTAACCACTGAGCCACCGTGCCACCCCATGTGGAAGAAGGCCATTTGGCCAATTGAGTTCACAATGACCTTCAAAGAACAGCCCACCCAGATTCAACTACTCGCCTACCCTTGACAACCTCTGTTTACCATAGCGAATGCATCCAGCTTATACATCCCTGGACACTATGAGCAATTTAGCATGGCCAATTCACCTAACCTGCACATCTTTGGACTTTGCCACGATGAGATTTGATCTCATGCCCCAGATGACAAGCCACTGACATAACCACTGTGCCACCACCTCCCCCTACACTTCAAGACCCTGGACTGGGCTGTGGCACACATTCTCTGGTGGTGAGGCTAAGCGAGACACCCACTGTCCCCACAGCCAATCAGGATCCAGACAATCCCACAATCCTTTGGAATAATCAGAGATTGCCATCGCATCCAAAACCCTGCATCTTCAGAGCCATGCGTTGGCTGCTTTTACAAAGAAGGTGAATATTCTGAAACTGAACTGCCTCAATGATGAAATTACTCAGACTGACAGCTCTCTCACAAACTCAGAGTGAGGCTGTTTAATTCATCACAGTCAGCCTGAAGCTAAAAAAAGCTAACGAGTCCAAGAATAAATTCAACTTACTTTCCAATGCAAAAAGAAAAATATTGGAAATGTTATAAATCTGAAATATACACACAAAATGCGCATGAATGAGGCAGCATGTGTGGTGAGGGTGTTAATTAGGTGAATATTACATGCCCCTCATGGGTATTATTTGGGCTGGGAGTAGGGAATATGAGTGACTGTAGTCTCCTCCCACTCCCGGGGCTCATTCCCATGAAATTGGGGGGTGGCAGAGTGCTGGAGGGAAAATCAGATTCAACAGCTAACCCACCAGAGGGCGAAAAATAAATAAACGTCTAATGGAGCATGTTAAAATCCAATGGATGCATTAGCTTCCAGCCATTTCCCTTCCAGGAAGGTTGGGGAATCGGGAGAGAGTTACAAATGGTTCATTCCTCCACAATTTTCAGGTCAATGTTCCAACTGAAAAATCCTTCCATCAAAGCTGGGAAGAGTTTGAAATGGACTGGGTTTGAGGCAAGCACAACAGGGGGAGGGAGGAAAGAGGGCACGGGGAATATTCCCTGAAATGAAGTGTTTATTGTGGGAACCAGGTTGATGAGCAATAAGTGACCATGGGGAGGGAGACCCCAGAAGGAATAACCAGTGAAATCTGTTAACGACACAGACTGCTCTGACCTGTTTTATATACTTTGGATCAGTGCTCCAGAACAACTACCCACTTCATTTCCCAGTGTTACTGGTTTTATTGCTGTTATTTTTTACTGTGAGTAGAGGAGAACACACAAGGCTGGGGGTTAAAAGACAGGGAAGAGTGGGCAACAGGCAGGGATGGGGGCAGCATAGAGACATACAGCACAGAAACAGATCCTTCAGTCCAACTCATCCACACTAACCATGTGCGCAAACTGAACTGGTGCCATTTGTCTGCGTTTGGTCCATGTCCCTCCAAACCTTTCCTATCCCTGTACTTTTCCAGATGTCTTTTAATCATTGTAACTGCATCTACCACTTCCTCTGGTAGTTCATTCCCCACACTAACCACCCTCTGTGTGGTTAGCGTGGGGCAGGCAGGGGAGAGGGTAGACAGACAAGGGAGGAGACGAACCATTCAGGGGCGAGGGGGAACCAGGCAGGGTTGGGGAGAAACTCGCAGAGGTGGGGCATAGGAATGGGGAGGGTTTGCAGGCATATCCCCGCTCTCTTTGGATATGTTCCCCTGACTCTGGGAAGGACCCCTTTCCGGGGCTGCAGCAAGACTGGGTCAATCAAATCAAGTATGGCCGAACCTACCACCTCATCCTCCCCCTCACCCCCAGCCTCCCTTCCCCCAGGTCATCCCCGCCCAACCTTCAACCCAGATTTTACACTTTAAAGGCATCAATGGGTATGGGGAGAAAGTGGGAACATGGCGGTGAGTTGGATGATCAGCCATGATCATATTGAATGGTGCAACAGACCAGAAGGGCCGAATGGCCTTTGACTGCTCTGATTTTCTATGTTTCTATGTTTCATTAAAGCAGTCTGCACTGTGAACAGCAAATAATATGTATTAAACTGGACAAGAGTCACTCTCTGGCTGATACTGTCTGAGATCATGGCACTGATGGTACAGTGAGCTATTGGAGAGGGAGGATGGTGTTACAGATGTGCTGTCAAAGGCCGGTACTGCTCTCCAGCTCCTTCTTTCTCTACACTCCTCATTATCTGAGTGGGTAACACTGCAGCTTCTTGGGGTGACAAGGTTGTTCATTTAAGAGCACTCCACACACCCCATAGAATTACAGAACCAGAGGATCTCTACAAAATGGAAAGGGTCCATTCGGCCCATTGAGTCTGCACCAATCCTCCAAAGAATATGCGGCCCATACCCAACATCCCCATCCCTGTAACCCTGCATTTCCCTTGACTAACACACACAGCCTGCACATCCCTGAACACTATGCATAAGGTGGGGGGAGGATAAATGAGGAAACTGGTGAAGTCCCTCCCAACCTTATCCCAGTTCCAACCTTCCAGCTCAACACCATCCCCATGACCTGTCCTACCTGTCAATCTTCCTTCCCACCTATCCGCTCCACCCTCCTTTCTGACCTATCACCTTTACCCCCAACTCCATCCATCTATTACACTCTCAGATGCCTTCCCCCCAGCCCCAACCCCCTCCCATTTATCTCTCCACCCTGCAGGCTCTCAGCCTCATTCCTGATGAAGGGCTCTGGCCCGAAACGTTTATTCTCCTGTTCCTCGGATGCTGCCTGACCTGCTGTGCTTTTCCAGCAACACACTCTCAACACTGATCTCCGGCATCTGCAGACCTCACTTTCTCCCACCTGACTGTCTAAGTTGGCGCTGTAGAGTGGGGCTGAGAGAGTGCTTCACTGTCAGGGGTGTTCCCTTTTGGATAATAATGTTAAACTGAAGCTCTGTCTGCCTCCCAAGTGAAAATAAAAGATCCCACAGCACTGCTTCAAAGACTAGCAGGTGTATTTTTTCCACAGTGGCCTGGCCATTAATTAGCATTAAGTCAATATTGCTGAAATGAAAAAGGTAATCTGGTTACTATCACCTCGTTGCTTGCAGGAAATTGATTGCCCTGTTTCCAACATTACAACTTCAAGAAAGCACGTCATTGGCTTTGGGAATCACCTGAGGATGTGAACGGTGTCATATAAATGCAAGTCTTTTCCTACTCCTTGGTCCACATGGTGTAATCAGAAAAAGAACTGTCTTTGGTTTGTGAAATTTTACTTATCCAGCAAAAAGGCAAACACTCCCTTCCTAATTACTCTTCAATTCCTCCCACAATTTTTCCTGATCCAACATTTTACAGTCCCTCGTTAGCCCGTGTGAAGTCAGGAGAAATTGACAGTCAACTAAACGTCGCTGCCCTCAGGAAGCCAACCTTTAACGATTGTGTCTCTGCCAAACAACATCTCCCTCCAAGAATGAGTCACTGAAAAGAATTACTCAGAACAGCAAGGGTGTGTGATTAAAGAAAATCCACCCTGGGTCTCAGCAGCACATGAGCAGTGTTCTGGCAGAGCAGAAAGTAACACACCTCCAGAGGAAGCAGGTCATTTCACAACACAGCTCCCTCAGGAATGAAGTTTGTGTTTCACAAGTGAGGGAAGCAGAGAGGGGGAGAATAGGAGAGACCCAGAATTCTAAAGATCCCCGAGATTTCTCAAGGTGCCAATTCAACACTTGGTTTTTATAATGTCCCTAATGTCACGGTTTAGATTAGATTACTTTTAGATTACTTACAGTGTGGAAACAGGCCCTTCGGCCCAACAAGTCCACACCAACCCGCCGCAGCGTATACCACCCAGACCCATACTCCTACCTTTACCCCTTCACCAAACACTACGGGCAATTTAGCATGGCCAATTCACCTAACCTGCACATTTTTGAATTGTGGGAGGAAACCGGAGCATCCGGAGGAAACCCACGCAGACACGGGGAGAACGTGCAAACTCCACACAGAGAGTCGCCTGAGGCGGGAGTTGAACCCGGGTCGCTGGCGCTGTGAGGCAGCAGTGCTAACCACTATGCCACCGTGCCACCCACGGTCATTCATATAGCAGCACAGCAGGTTCTGACTGTTCTACTCTCATTCTCATTTTAACTTTACAGAACCCTGCAACAACAAAATATTGCATTGTATAGCGGCTTTGACATTATAAAACACCCCAAAGTGGGTCACTGGTACTTGAATGAACTACATTTTGACAGTGAGATTCATAATATATCAGAACAAACTCCCACAGTGGCTGCCAGAGAGAGGTGAGTTTTATGGAGAGTCTTAAAGGAGGATAGATTCTGAGAAGTTTGTGGAAGAAAGTCCAGAACATAAAGGCTCAGGCAGCAGCAGGAACAATCACTGATGGAGAAGTGACTAAAATCAAATCAGGATGTTGAGGTGCTGGTGTTGGACTGGGGTGGTGAGAGTCAGAAGCCACACAACACTAGATTATAATCCAACCGGTTTATTTGAAATCATGAGCTTTCAGAGCACTGCTCCTTTGTCAGGTGAAGTGGAGGGAAGCGCACAGGCACAGAATATATATGGGCAGAGAGATAATGGCAAGATAATTCCAAGTAATTAAGAGTGTCCACTGATAGGTACAAATAGTGTGAATAGATCTCAAATCAAATCAAAATAACTGAATCAAGGAGGTGCACCAATATTCTGGGGTGTGTAGGTGCTGAAGGAGGACATGGAGATTGAGAAGGGTGGAGGTCATGGAGGGAGTTGAGAATACTAAAGTCGAGCCATGGTTTTACTGAGTGACATAATAAGGACCATTGTGTTCCACAGCCAGCAGTAATCCCAGGCCAAATTAATGGGATGACCTGTCCTCTCTTTTCTGCCTGTCAGGGCAATGGCTTAGTGATGGTATCACTAAATTATCCAGAAGCCGAGTTGATATTTTGGGAAACCCACGATGGCAGCTGGTGGAATTTAAGTTTGATAAAAAGCAGAAATTAAGAGTCTGATGATGACCACCAAACTGCTGTTAGTTGCCATTAAACCCATCTGTTCACTAATGCCCTTCAGGGAAGGAAATCTGCCATCCTTGCCTGGTCTGGCCTACAATAAGCTGATTGACGAGTGACTGTTCTCTGGGCAATTAGGAATGGACACCGGTCAATGATGTCCACATTCCATAAATAAAGTTTTCAACAATTATTTATATTTTCAACAACATTTGACATACACTTTATGACACAAAACTGGCCTTGAATGAGACATGGCCATTATTCCCAGAAATACTGGCACATTCCAGTAAAGTTGTAACTGACCTTTTAACCCCTTTCCTGGTCTATCTTTCAAAGCAGAAAATGTGTCTGAACTTTGCGACATAATCAGCAGAGGTAGCTAGTTGGTGAGCAGGGTGTCATCAAACTCTTGTTCTTTTAAGATATTCTCTCTCTCTGTTTGAAGTTTCTTTGATACTTTAAGGTGTTATATCCCATTGGAGGTCCCACACAGAACTTTCACCGGACACCTACCGAATTTACATCTGCATTCATTTGTCATTGCAACAGTTCTATTTGCAAAAGTCCATTTCGGAATTAATGGTTAATAACACTGCTAAAATATCAGGGTCTCAAACTGTAATCAGAACACCTTTCCTGCTGGAAAAGTGATAGTCTCCCTGCCTTTGAGCCGGGAGGTCTGTGCTCAAGTCTCACCTGCTCCAGAGATTTATGTTTAACATTCCTGATTCTTGTTAGTTGAGCTTTGTGAAAGAACTCGCATTAAATCCAGAGAACATTGCTGCATCAACAGTACAAGTCAGAGAACACTGTGATTCATAGTGTCCTAGAATCTCAGTGCAGAAGGAGGCCATTTGTTCCATTGTGCCAATGCTGGCTCTTTGAGTGCAAGGCTTTCCAACTTCCCTGGCTCGCTCCTCATGTTTTCATGCTTCGAATATTTATTCAATTCCCATTTGAAAATTATAACTGCTTCCAC
This sequence comes from Chiloscyllium plagiosum, assembly GCF_004010195.1. Taxonomy (NCBI): domain Eukaryota; kingdom Metazoa; phylum Chordata; class Chondrichthyes; order Orectolobiformes; family Hemiscylliidae; genus Chiloscyllium; species Chiloscyllium plagiosum. The sequence goes on along the minus strand of NC_057729.1, from coordinate 57,677,006 downwards.
CATCTTTTTGGAGCCAACAATTTGCGACGTGAAAAATATCCCCAAATCTCTTTTGATTCTCTGATCATCTGGTTTCTGACTCTCTTGTCATTTTGACAATTTTCCCCTATGTCCTCTCTCATCACCAATTTAATCCATATCATGTCCAACCTCCTCTTACATTTAATCTCCTAATGTCCCAAAGCTTGCCCACCATCTACAAGGCACAATCAGGAGGGGGATGCAATCTCCCCACTTGTCTGGATCAGTACAGTTCCAACAACACTCAATAAATTTGACACCATCCAGGATAAAGCAGTCCGTTTGATTGGCACCCCAGCCACCACCTTCAACGTTCACTTCCCTATCACTAGTGGCACATAGTAGCGGCATATGTACCATCTACAAGATGCACTGCAGAAATTTACCAAAGATCCTCAGGTAACACCTTCCAAATTCATGACCTCTTCCGTCGAGAAGACAAAAGTAGCAAATACATGAGAACACCACCCCAGGTTCCCCTCCAGCCCTCTCACCATCCTCGTCTTGGGAATATATCACGATTCCTTCACTGTCACTGGGTCAAAATCCTGTAACTCTTTGTAGGGTTGGTGCAAACCTGATGGGCCAAATGGTCCCTTTCTGCAGTGTAGAGTCATAGAGCATGAAAACAGACTCTTTGTCCAACTTGTCCATGCTGGGGTTTCAGAAAATAAACTGAATCCATTTCCTGTGTTTGGCACATATCCCTCTAACCTCCCCTGTTCGTGCACCTGTCCAACTGTTTTTTTAAATGTTGTATCTATACCTGCATCTACCCTCTCTGTGACAAAGTCGTCCCTTTCATCTTAAACCTATGCCCTCTAGTTTGAACTCCCTTACCGTAGGAAAAAGACCTTGGCTATTCACCTTATCCATGCCCTCGTGATTTTATAAACTTCTACAATGTCAACCCTCAACTTCCAACACTCCACTAAAAAACGTCACCTACAAACCAGGGATATATTTCCCTCCCCACCCCTATCCGCTTTCCGCAAAGCCCATTCTCTCCATGACTACCTGGTCAGATCCACGCCCCCCAACATCCCACCCTCCCTTCCTGGCACCCTCCCCTGCCACCGCAGGAATTGCAAAACCTGCGCCCACACCTCCTCCCTCACCTCCATCCAAGGCCCAAAGGAGCCTTCCACATCCATCAAAGTTTTACCTGCACATCCACAAATATTATTTATTGTGTCCGTTGCTCCCGATACTGTCTCCTCTACATTGAGGAGACTGGACGCCTTCTTGCAGAGCGCTTTAGGGAACATCTCCGGGACACCCGTACCAACCAACCCCTCTGCCCTGCAGCCCAACATTTCAACTCCCCCTCCCACTCTGCAGAGGACATGCAGGTCCTGGGCCTCCTCCACCATCGCTCCCTCACCACACAACGCCTGGAGGAAGAACGCCTCATCTTCTACCTCGGAACACCTCAACCCCAGGGCATCAATGTGGACTTCACCAGTTTCCTCATTTCCCCTCCCCCCCCCATCTTACCCCAGTTCCAACCTTCCAGCTAACACCATCCTCATGACCTATCCTACCCCTCCCACCTATCCGCTCCACTCTCCACTCCGACCTATCACCTTCAACCCATCCCCATCCACCTATCACACTCTCAGCTACCTTCTCCCCAGCCCCACACCACCTCCCCTCCCATTTATCTCTCCATCCCAGAGGCTCCCAGTCTTTTTCCTGATGAAGGGCTTTTGCCCCGAAACATCGCTTTTCCTGCTCCTTGGATGCTGCCTGACCCATTGCGCCTTTCCAGCATCACTCTAATCTTGACACTAAAAAAAGTCCCAGCCTATCTGGCCTCCCCATATAACTCAAACCCTCCAGTCTCAGTAATATCCTTGTCAGTCTTTTCTGCACCCTTTCCAATTTAAAGTAGGGATTCTATGGTTATATGAGCTCATGATCTTCTGAGTCAGAGCCAAATCTGGCACTTACACATCATAGGTCATGACCCCGTGTACTGAGTTTTTGAATTTTCTGCCAAAGAAATATGTCAATATTCCACAATCATAGTCAGTTCTTATTTATCTCATCTGATCAGCTCCAGTTATCACATGTAACATGGTGAGACTATTTTATGTTTAATCTTGGATTTCTCTTTTCTGTCCGTTCTCTCTCTCTCTTTCGCGCACACACACACATTAAGAGACAGGAATTGCTCTGGTCCCTGGGAAAGGTTCATGAAAGAATGCAAAAAACGTAGGAACAAGAGGAGGTCATTCAGCCCCTCAAACATATTCTACAGCTATTTGATTTTGTTTTGCCTGATCTCCATCAAGCTGCACTCGAACGGCTGGTTTCCATGCCTAACAGAGCAGATTGAGATCGTGACCCCAATACCTGCCTCTCAATTTGCCTTTCTTTGGTTCTTCCATAAACACAGGCAGGATTTCAAGCAGAACACCAGCTGGTATTAAATTCTGCCTCACACATTAAATTTCATGAAGTGTCAGATTGGTTCCAAAATAGCCATGAAAATTGATTGCGTGGTTGGGATTCGGGGAGCAGTGTGAAGTCTAAAAATTGTTACGGATTTATTGCATTAATTCCCACTTGGTGTTAGGAGCACATAGAAAATAATTCTGGATAGGGGTCTGTATACTTTAAAAGCTGAAGAATAAAGACAAATTTCATCAGAACCACTGATTTTAAATCTGTGAGTATTCTTAGCTCCTCTCCAACTAATACTGAGAGGATTGGGGCATTCTGCATGTTATCAGGGTGGCATGGTGGCACAGTGGTTAGCACCACTGCCTCACAGCGCCAGGGACCTGGGTTCGATTTCAGACTTGGGCAACTGTCTGTGTGGAGTTTGCACATTCTCCCTGTGTCTGTGTGGGTTTCCTTCGGGTACTCCGGTTTCCTCCCACAACCCGAAGATGTGTAGGTTAGGTGAACTGACCTCGCTAAATTGCCCATAGTGTTCAGGGATGTGTAGGTTAGGTGAATTGGCCATGCAAAAATGTCCATAGTGTTCAGGGATGTGTACGTTAGGCGAATTGGCCTTGCTAAATTGCCCATAGTGTTCAGGGATGTGCAGGTTAGGTGAATTGGCCTTGCTAAATTGCCCATAGTGTTCAGGGATATATAGGTTAGGGTGAATTGACCGTGTTAAATTACCCCTAGTGTTCAAGGATGTGCAGGTTTAGGTGAATTGGCCTTGCTAAATTACCCATAGTGTTCAGGAATGTGCAGGTTATGGTGAATTGGCCTTGGTAAATTGCCCGTAGTGTTCAGGGATGTGTAGGTTAGGTGAATTGGCCTTGCTAAATTACCCATAGTGTTCAGGGCTGTGCAGGTTAGGTGAATTTGACTTGCTAAATTGCCCATAGTGTTCAGTGATGTGTAGTTTAGGTGCATTCGTCAGGGGTAAAAAGAGTTTGGTGAATGGGTCTGGATGGGTTACTTTTTGGAGGGTAGGTGTGGACTTGTGTGTCGAAGGGCCTGTTTCCACACTGTCGGGAATCTACTTCTAAAAACCTTCCGGGGCCATGGCAATCCATTGTGTAGTCAATGCACCCACAGAAATGGGACCATCTCCTGTTAGCCACGTCGTAATAGGGCTCCTTGGGGGAGTTGTGGGGGCTGGGGACTGTCATTTGAGAAAGAGCTAATCCAAAAAGCATCTTTCACATCTGCAGGAAGCTACAGAGGACCTAACAGTCATTAAAACCTTTTTGAAGGGGAGTCAGTCCTGTACTGTAGGCATCCAAGTAAGGCAGCCAAGTCAGGGACAGCAAGATCCCGCACGCAGCAACCTGATCAGGTGGACAGTTGATCCGATTATAGTGTTTGCTGTTGGACAATGTTCACAAGGACACCAAAAACCTCCCCTGCTATTTTTTGAATGCAGTTTATAGGATATTTTACCAGCACCGTGGTGATAATAGTAATGTAGAAAATCACTAAAAATCCTTAGACAGCACCTTCCAGTACCACAAACACTTCCATCTAGAAAGACAAGGGCAGCAGATACATGGGAACACCACCCCTTGCAAGTTCCCCTCCAAGCCACTCACCATCCTGACTTGAAAATATACCTCCATTCCTTCACTGTCATTGGGTCAACATCCTGGAACTCCATTTCTCAGAGCATTGAGTCATAAACTCATACTGCATGGAAACACACCCTTCAGTCCAACTTGTTCATGCTGACTAGGTTTCCCAAACTAAACTAATCAGTCCCATTTGCCTGCGTTTGGCCCATATCTCTCTCAACCTTTCTTATTCATGTACTTGTCCAATGTTTTTTAAATGTTGTCAATGTACCCACATCTATCACTTCCTCTTGCAATTCATACCATCCATGAACCATTCTGTGTGTGAAAACATTGCCCCTCAAGTCCTTTTTGAATGTTTCTCCTGTTCACCTTAAAATGATGCCCTCTAGTTTTGAACTGCCCTACCTTATAGAAAAGACCTTTACAATTCACCTTATCTTGTCCCAATTATTTTATAAATCTCTGCAAGGTCACCCCTCAACCCCATATGCTCCAGTGAAAAATGTCTCAACCCCATGGCATGGTGGCACAGTGGTTAGCACTGCTGCCTCACAGCACCAGGGTCCCAGGGTCAATTCCAACCTTGGGTGGCTGCCTGTGTGGAGTTTGCACATTCTTCCCATGTCTGAGTGGTGCTCTGGTTTCCTCCCACAATCCAAAGATGTGCAGGTTACGTGAATTGGCCATGCTAAATTGCCTGTAGTGTTTGGTGCATTAGTCAGAGGTAAATGTAGGGTAATTGGTCTGGGTGGGTTGCTCTTCGGAGGGCCGGTGTGGACTTGTTGGGCCGAAGGGCCTGTTTCTACGCTGTAGGGAATCTAATCTTCTCTTCATAACTGAAATCCTCCAGTCCCAATAAGATCCTTGTAAATCTTTTGTGCACCTTTTCCAATTTATTAATATCCTTCCCGTAGTCGGGGACCAGAATTGTACACAGTATTCCAAAAGTGCCTCACCAATGTCCTATATATCCGCAACATGCCATCCCAACACTTATACTCAAAGGTCTCAGCAATGAAGGTGATGTGTTAAATGCCTTCTGTACCACCTTGTCTACCTGTGATGCCACTTTGAAAGAACGATGTACCTGAACCCCTTGATCTCTCTGTTCGACAACACTACCCAAGGCTCTACCATTAAATGTGTAAGTCTTACCCTTGTTTGTCTTAATAAAATGCAACACCTCACATTTATCCAAATTAAACTCCATCTGCTACTCTTCAACCCACTGGACCAAGATCTCTTTGCAATCTTAGATATCTTCTTCACTGTCTACTACACCACCAACTTTGGTGTCATCTGCAAACTCACTAACCATGCTTCCTATATTCTCATCCAAATCATTTATATAAATGACTAACAACAGTGGACCCAGCACCGACCCCTGCAGAACACTGCTGGTCACCGGCTTCCAGTCGGTAAAACAGCCCTCCACCACCACCCTCTATCTCCTACAGTCAAGGCAATTTTGCATCCAATTGGCTAGCTTTCTCTGGATCCCATGTGATCTAACCTTACAGACCAAGATTAGTGTGGTGCTGGAAATTCACAGCAGGTCAGGCAGTATCCGAGGAGCAGGAAAATCTACGTTGCGGCAGGAGCCCTTCATCAAGATTGCCCGAAATGTTGACTTTCCTGCTTCTCGGATGCTGCCTGACTTGCTGTGCATTTCCAGCACCACTCTAATCTTAACTCTAATCTCCAGCATTTGCAGTCCTCACTGTTGCCTAACCTTACGGGGCCAGTCTACCATTTGGAGTATTGTCAAAGGCCTTACTAAAGTCCATGTAGACAATGTCTACCACTCTGCCCCTATTTTACCCTGCCACTGATATGAGACTGACTGCTCTATAATTCCCTGTTTATTCTCCCCCACCTTGCTTGAAATGTGGAACCGCATCAGCTGTTCTCCAATCCTCCAACACCTCCCCTGCAGCTAAAGATGGTTTAAAACTTTGGTCCGTGTAATTTCCTCCCTCATCTCCCACAACAACCCGGGATACAACCCAGCTGAACCTGGGGATTTGTCCACTTTTTATATATGCAATACCTCCTTACTTCTTACATCAATCTGCTCAAGAACTTTACTGTCCATCTTCTTAAATCCTGCGCTTGCATCCTCCTTTGCCCAAATGAAAACAGATGTGAAATATTAATTTAACACTCTACCAATGTCCTGCAGCTTCACACACTACAGACTGACCCCTTGGTGATTATGATGTTCCTTATTATTCTCTTCCCATTGATATACTTGTAAAATATCCTAGAATGCTCCCTAATCTTGCCTGACAGCGTTTTCTGCAATGGTTGGATTTCACCCAGAACATTGGCACAACAATGACATCTCAAGTTCCTTCCAAATCTCCAATGCATAAAGCAGGGATGAATGCAAGCCCTGACTTTCTTCAACATCTCCTGCAGCAGAAAATGTAAGACCACTGACAGAGTTTATGCACACGCCCAACCTGATAGACGTCATTTCAGCTCTGAAGAAAAGTTATACCGAAAAAAATGTTAACTCTGTTTCTCTCTCCACGGACCCTGCTGATTTCATTCAGCACTTTACACATTTGCTGAATTATTTTCAACATCTGGTAACTTTCAACTCACACAAAGGCATAAGAAAAACTCATCCATACTGAGGCACTTTTAGAGAGACAGTACTGAGGGAGTGCTGCACTGTCGGAGAGTCAGTGCTGAGGGAGTGCTGCACTGTCGGAGAGTCAGTGCTGAGGGAGGGCTGCACTGTCGGAGGGTCAGTGCTGAGGGAGTGCTTCACTGTCGGAGAGTCAGTGCTGAGGGAGTGCCGCACTGTCAGAGGGTCAGCACTGAGGGAGTGCTGCACTGTTGGAGAGTCAGTGCTGAGGGAGTGCCGCACTATCGGAGAGTCAGTGCTGAGGGAGTGCTGCACTGTCGGAGGGTCAGCACTGAGGGAGTGCTGCACTGTTGGAGGGACAGTGCTGAGGGAGTGCTGCACTGTCGGAGGGTCAGTGCTGAGGGAGTGCCACACTGTCAGAGGGTCAGTGCTGAGGGAGGGTTGCACTGTCGGAGGGTCAGCGCTGAGGGACTGCTGCACTGTCGGAGAGTCAGTGCTGAGGGAGTGCTGCACTGTCGGAGGGTCAGTGCTGAGGGAGGGCCGCACTGTCAGAGGGTCAGCGCTGAGGGAGTGCTGCACTGTCGGAGGGTCAGTGCTGAGGGAGTGCTGCTCTGTAGGAGGGTCAGTGCTGAGGGAGTGCTGCACTGTCGGAGGGTCAGTGCTGAGGGAGTGCTGCTCTGTAGGAGGGTCAGTGCTGAGAAAGTGCTGCACTGTAGGAGGTTCAGGGCTGAGGGAGTGCTGCACTGTCAGGAGGGTCAGTGCTGAGGGAGTGCCGCACTGTCGGAGAGTCAGTGCTGAGGGAGTGCTGCACTGTAGGAGGGTCAGTGCTGATGGAGTGCTGCACTGTAGGAGGGTCAGTGCTGAGAAAGTGCCGAACTGTCAGAGGGTCTGTGCTGAGAAAGTGCTGCACTGTCGGGGGGTCTGTGCTGAGAAAGTGCTGCACTGTCAGAGAGTCTGTGCTGAGGGAATGCTGCACTGTCAGAGACTCAGTGCTGAGGGAGTGCCGCACTGTCGGAGGGTCAGTGCTGAGGGAGTGCCGCACTGTCAGAGGGTCAGTGCTGAGGGAGTGCCGCACTGTCGGAGGGTCTGTGCTGAGGGAGTGCCACAAAGTCAGAGGGTCAGTGCTGAGGGAGTGCCGCACTATCGGAGAGTCAGTGCTGAGGGAGTGCTGCACTGTAGGAGGGTCAGTGCTGAGAAAGTGCCGCACTGTCGAGGGTCTGTGCTGAGGGAATGCTGCACTGTTGGAGGGTCAGTGCTGAGGGATTGCCGCACTGTTGGTGAGTCAGTGCTGAGGGAGTGCCGCACTGTCAGAGGGTCAGTGCTGAGGGAGTGCAGTACTGACGGAGGGTCAGTGCTGGGGGAATATTGCATGTCGGAGGGTCAGTAGAAGGGGAGTGCTGTACTGTTGGAAGGAATGGCACTATGTTCAATTATATTGTTGATGGTTTGCTACACTGTCAGAGAATTAGAATTAGAAGAATTAGGTTTGTAAAACTCTACAATGTCACCAACACATGGCACCATCTTAGGTATAAAGTATCCATGTACAAATCTTAGGCACAAAAAATAGAGAAAATAAAGAAAAAAGTTACACTACATTTCAGATATACATAGAACAAGTATAAGAGGGAATTTTATTTGAGTCAGTATTGAGGAGTGGTGCTGTGTGTATCTATTTTTGATAAGATAATATTTCCTGTTTCAGGTCCATCATTTTCATTGCCTAGAGGATACTTGGAAGGAACAGAAAAACACAATGATGTTACCTGAAGATGACTGAACATTGCTGTGTGGTGGTTACATTACTAATTTTATGTTCCTTAATATCTGCACTAATAAATTTGAGAACGTGAGCGTTAATCTCACAGCAGTTGGAGAATTTGAATTTAATTCCAGTGAGAACACACTGGCATCAGTTCGTGTCAGATTGTCATAAAAATCCATCTGCTTCCTGCATGTTTTCTGTGGAAGTAAATCTGCCATCTTTGCCCAGTCTGGGTTTAGATTCCAATCGCACAACAATTTAAATGACACTTAGCATCCCACTCCGTTGTCAGGGAAACGAGGGATGTGCAATAAACTCCAGTCAAGCCCATATCTGACAATAAGCAAATAAAAATGTGAAATCATCACAACTCTTTAAGTATACGTCAGGCACTGCTCAGATCTGCTGACTCATATTTTCATACGTTGAAAAAGCTAATCTTTCTGCACTAACAATATGTTTTATCAGTTCTATTTTTCCTAATAAGCTGCTGCAAATGGCAAACACATCACATTTATTTCGGTTAGAATCCATGGGTCTCAGGCTCTGTGAGGAAGAGAAATAAATGTTTTGCACTTTGAGTCATCAAGCTTTTACATCACATAAAGCAGCCCTTCAACCCATCATGTCTATACTGGTCCTCAAACATCCATTTGTACTCATCCCATTTCCCAGTGCTTGACCTGTAGCCTTATATTTATGTAAATACTTAGACTCAGAGAGTCATTCAGCACAGAAACAGCCCCTCGGGTCCATCCAGTCTGCTCCGACCATGTTCCCAACTAAACTAGACCCATTTGCCCTGTATCCCTCCAATGTATGTACTTATCCAAATGCTGTTGAAATGTTGTAAATGTACCCCCTCCATCACATCCTTTAGCAGCTCATTCCACACACAAACCACTCTCTGTGTAAAAAGGTTGCCCCTCAATACCTTTTTAAATCTTTCTCTTCTCAGCTCAGAACTGTGCTCCCTCATTTTGTCATGAACCTGGCCTGGTGAAAAGACCTTTGCTATTGACCTTATCTAGTGCCCCTCATGATTTTATAAACCTTTACAAGGTCGCCCCTCAACCTCCTACACTCCCGTTCTGCACTGTAAATGGGCCATCATGCTATGGAATAAACAGGAACATCTCACGTGCAACAAATATTATGCTGGTTTAATGATTTATTATCTGGATTAGACAAAGATTAGTAAGATTTAGAATTAGTCACTAGCTATGGGAATATGGATAGCCTAGTGAATTGATTCCTGCATCAACACAGGTTAATGTTTTAAATGTCTTGAGGATTCCCACCCCTTTTTATTTCTTTGTGTTTCTAAATTTTTTCCCCTAAGAGTTTGTATTTAAGAATCTGTACTTAGGTATATTTTTACCAAAGATGGTGCTATAAATGGTGATTTATAAACTTTTCACTGTACTCATTTGTCTACATGTGACCGTAAAGCTAATTCGAATTTGAATTCTACCATTCTTTTAATTTTCCAGAGACCCACACCACTTGGTGAAAATTTATTTCCTCAGGTCCTGTCTAAACGTCCTGCTGTTTACCTTAAAACTGTTCCTCCAGATTGTTGAATCATTTACTAATAGGAAATGGTTCTCCCTATCTACTCTCTCCATGCCCCTCAGAACTTTATACACTTCAAACAGCCTACTCTGTTCGAAGGAAAACATCCCCTGCCGATCAGCCTCTCTTCATCACTAAATCACTCCATCCAAAGCAATATCCTGGTGAATCTCCTCTGCATGCCCTCCAGTGCAATCTCATCTTTTATATAATGCGTAGAACATAGAACAATACAGCACAGAACAGACCCTTCGGCCCTCGATGTTGCACCAACCTGTGAACCAATCTAAGCCCACCCCACTACACTATCCCAACATGATCCATGGTATTATCCAAAGATTGTTTAAATGCCCCTAATGTGGCTGAATTAACTACATTGGCAGGCAGAACATTCCACACCCTTACCACTCCCTGAGTGAAGAATCTGCCTCTGACATCTGTCTTAAATCAATTTGTAGTTATGCCCCCTCGTACACGCTGACATCACCATCCGAGGAAAAAGACTCTCACTGTCTACCCTATCTAATCCTCTGATCATCTTGTACGTCTTTATCAAATCCCCTCTTAGCCTTCTTCTCTCCAATGCAGTGACCAGACAGCACACAGTACTCCAGCAGTGGCCTAACTAACTTTATATGCAGCTCCAACATAACTTTCTTGTTCCTGTATTTAAAGCCTTGATTGATAGAGGCAGATATCCATATGCTTTTGTAACCACACCGTCGACTTGTCCTATCTGCTTCCTTCAAGGATGTATGGGCACGCACAGCGAGGTCCTTCTAATCCTCTCTATTTCCAAGGACCCCACCATTCAATGTGTACTCCCTTTCCTTGTTAGTCCTTCCAAGCTACATTGCATCCCACTTTTGAAGACCTTCATCCACCTATTGCATTCCCAGGTACCGTCCCCCCAGCCCCACCCCTCCCCCATTTATCTCTCAGCACACTTGCCCACCACCTGACATTCCTGATGAATCAACTCTTCTGATCCTTGGATGCTGCCTGATTGGTTGTGCTTTTCCAGTGGCACACTTTTTCACTCTATATCATTCTGTAGTCTAAGGCTTTCCTCCTCATTATTTAACATGCCATCAATTTTGGTGTCAACCACAAACGTATTGATCATACCTCCTACATTCACACCTTTGTAATCAAGTAGAAATATCATTTTATTATTATTAGCACAATGATCTCCAGAGTAGTAACCAGGAAATATCTTTATGAAGATCAGCATTTTCAGATGAGAGAATGTCATGTGATGAACACACAGGATTAGGTCCAACAGCAATGACAACTATAAGGCTTTAATCAGTGTTTGCTGATTCCACAACCTTCAGCAGCAGAGAGAATGGCAAATGGGAAAATTCACCTCCACACACTTTCAGACCCAGCCAAATGACGGATGACATCATACGTAAAGCCCACACTGTGGGTGTGCACAGGGGAAGCAGGTGCAAGTTTGAAGTAGGGTTCAGCAGGGGGTAGTGAGGGAGTGGGGGCAATCAGGTGGGGAGTGACAACTGGGGAAAGGGAGGGTAATGAGGTAAGGAGTGAGGCGAAGGGAGAAAACCCTGGGGCCTGGATCAAAACAAAACAAACCATAGTAACTCAGAATTCAGAGTTATTTCAACTTAGAAGGGAGCCATTTGGCTAATCACCCCTGCACCGGTTCTGTTATCTCGTGTCAAACTCCTGCCTTTTCCCAATGCCCTATACACCATTTCCATCCAAATAATTATCCAATGCTTCAAAAACATCTGCCTCCTCCACGTTTCCAGGCATTGTATCCCATACCCTAACATCTCACTGAGTGAAAAAGTATTTTTCTCATGCCTCCCCCTTGCAGCTTGTGCACATCACTTTAAATCTATGCCTTCTTGTTCTTGTTCCTTTTAAAAGTGAAAACAGTACTCTGTCCAGCCCGTTCATGATTTTGAAAACCTAGAACATAGAAAAGTACAGCACAGAACAGGCCCTTTGGCCCACAATGTTGTGCTGAGGATTAATCCTAATGTAAAATATAATAACCTAACCTACGCACCCCTCAACTCACTGCTATCCATGTGCATGTCCAGCAGTTGCTTAAATGTCCCTAATGACTCTGCTTCCACCACCACCGCTGGCAATGCATTCCATGCATTCACAACTCTCTGCATAAAGAACCTACCTCTGACGTCCCCTCTATACCTTTCTCCTAATATCTTAAAACGATGACCCCTCATGGCAGTCAATCATGCCCTGGGGAAAAGTCTCTGGCTATCAATTCTATCCATGCCTCTCATTGCCCTTATACCTCGATCCCGTCACCTCTCTTCCTCCATCTCTTCAAAGACAAAAGTCCGAGCTCAGTCAACCTCTCTTTGTAAGGCAAGCCCTCCAGTCCAGCAGCATCCTGGTAACCACCTTTGTACCCTCTCCAAAGCCTCCATATCTTTCCAATAATAGGGCGACCAGAATTGGACATAATATTCCAATTGTGGTCTCACCAGGGTTTTGTAGAGCTGCAGCAAAACCTTGCAGATCTTAAACTCGATCCCCGGTTAATGAAAGCCAAAACACTCCAGTGAACCCTATCCACTTCGGTGGTAACTTTGAGGGATCTATGCACTTGAACACCAAGATCCCTCTGTTCCTCCACACTGCCAAGAATCCTGTCTTTATTCAAGTTCGACCTTCCAAAATGCATCACTTCGCATTTATCCAGGTTGAACTCCATCTGCCATTTCTCAGCCCAGCTCTGCATCCTGTCTATGTCGCGCTGCAGCCTGCAGTAGCCCTCGATACTATCAACAGCACCTCCAACCTTTGTGTCATCAGCAAATTTACTAACACACCTCTCGACCTCCTCATCCAAGTTATTTATAAAAACTACAAAGAACAGAGGCCCAAGAACAGAGCCCTGCAGGACCCCACTCAACACTGACCTCCAGGCAGAATACTTTCTATCTACAACTACTCTCTGCCTTCTGTTAGCCAACCCATTTTGAATCCAGAGAGATAAATCTCCCTGTATCCCATACTTCCTGACTTTATGAATGAGCTTACCATGGGGAACCTTATCAAATGCCTTGCTGAAGTCCATATACACAACATACACAACGTCGACCTGTCTTGTCACCTCCTCAAAGAACTCAATAAGATTTGTGAGGCATGACCTGCCCCTCACACAGCCATGCTGGCTGCTTTTAATCACGCTATGCTTTTCCAAATAGTCATAAATCCCATCCCTCAGAATTATTTCCAAAACCTTGCTGACCACAGATCTAGCTGATCTGATCTGAACCTCTATCAGATCGCCCCTCAGCCCTCTTCAGTCGAAGCAGAACAGTCTCAAATTCTTCAAACTATCCTCACCATGACGTTTCTCATTCCTGGAACCAATTGCTTTTGCACTCTCTTCACCTCCTCCCTGTAATGTGGTGCCCAGAACTGTGCACTATACTCCAGCTGAGGTCTAACAAGTGTATTGTACAAATTCAACATCATCCCCTTGCACTTGTATTTCTAAATGTTCCTTTCATTTCCTAGCATTGATCTCTCATCAGAACAAACAGACTGGAAGGAACTGAATGCAATGGATATTAAATAAATTATTCACAAATTTCACAAAATTACTGGATGTTATCACACATTTAATTCATCATTTCCCAGGCGCAGCCCATTTACTTTGACAAATTACTGCTTGTGTTCGACTCATTATCTCAGAGTGTTAGACCGTTTCTTAAAGGGCCAGTGAACTCTCCGTAAATTATTTGCAATGTCACCTTAATACAAAACTAACTGAACACTGTAATTTTCAGGCCTGTCAATAAAGTAGTAAAATTGCTCATAGTATCAGTTCTGCCTGGAGCAGTAGTTTTACAATTATGTTAATCTGCTTGTGGAAATTGGGTGTAGTAGATCAATAGACTGAAAACTGCTGAATAATTTGACCACTCTTAAACCGTATTGTTATTATGGATTTATTTAAGTTTTCATCAATTGGACACAAAATTTTTAAAAATGGCTGCCAAGAGTCATGTGATTTTTTTTCCCAATTGTCAAGTTGTTGGAAGGTTCCAAGTGGAATGCAGACAAACATTTGAGACACGTGAAGATATTTGAAATTCAACAAAAACATCCACCAAAGGTAAGACAGATACCCGTTGTGAATGGAGGTTATTGGATACAGATTGACAATTCCTTGGAAGTGTGACCAGGTCTTTATTTCCTCACCAACCTGGAAGAATGACTCTATTACTCATGGTTCAGCAAATAAAGAAGCTAAACAATCTAGTAGCATGTGGAAGACAAACCCAGAGCATGATTTTACACGGGAGAGTTGATGGTCAGTGTTACTAGCAGTTCAGACCTGGTCTGATATGGATGGTAGAAATATGAGGTGGAAGCTACTTAGATGGGCACACGGTTACACTCACCCGTTACAGAATGCATGAGGTGCCAATGAACTGTAGGACTGATCCCAAGTTGATCCCATTCCAAAAAAGGATCACTGGATCCAAAATATTAACTCTGATTTCTCTCCACAAATGCTGCCAGACCTGCTGAGATTTTCCAGCAAATATTGTTTTTGTTTCCAAGTTGATGAGTGGCTGGTGGAAGTTGGAGGCTATGAGTGAAGCTAAAATCTTCAATGGGAAATTTTTGAAAAATGGTGTGGTGCAGTTACACACTGGAAAGGATAGATGTGAGAAAAGAACAGCTGACAACTCAGAAAGATGTGGGTGGACATCATGAGGCACAGCTGTAATGGGAAATCAAAAGTGATAGGAGTAATTTAAATGGAACTTGCAGGAATGTTAGAAAGGTAGCAATAAAGAAAGTTTAAATAATTTAATTTCATAGATAGATTGAGTAAAACACAAAATTGGGTATCTTGGAGAAAACAGTTCTAAAGATATAGAGCTTCCAAATTCAATGTGAAACCTATAGCTGGACAAGTAACTATACCTTTTATTCAATGGGGACTATAGCTGATGATGTTATAACTCAGCAAGGTATAAATGAAGCAACAGTTATCTTTATGAAGCTCTATAAGCTTTTAACATTTACTTTAATTATAAAATACACACACTCTTGAAGGGGCAAGTTTAATAGACAATTTCAGCATCCTGGGAACGCATTGATAATTTCATTACTGATCACTATCAATTCATGGAAAAAAATGAGAGTCTGAAGATTTGAAGGCAGAATTGTTGTTGGAATACTGATGAATCTTTATCAGATTTATTGTGGACCAAAGAAGACTTGACTTTGGAGAAAATTGCTCAGGTGGTGAGAGAGGCAGAAGTCCAGAAACAACACAAATCCATCCTAAGAGGAGTAGATCAATCTTATCATAAAAAATCAGCAGAGTCAATTCTCATAATAAGGAACAAAAACCCTTAAGACATGTGCGTGAAATCATTATATACGAAAGTCAAATTCTAAGAGTTAAAGTCAATGCTGTGAAGCAAGGAAACCTCACAGACATAATCAGTTTGCAGCTTTTATTAAAAGATTGTCATTCATGTGAAGTAATAAATCATTTTGAGAAAATGTGCTGAAGCAGGGCATTGTCACAGGTCAGCAAAAAGACAATTGCCTACTCACAAAAAAAATTGATGAAACAGACCAACCTGCAATAGAATATGTATCCATTGTATTCTTTGGAGAAATTGGTGATTTAACTGATTCATTTTGGAAAGAAGCAATTTATGCCAATGGACACCTTACTAATTATAAGCTTGATACCAAGGTGAGTATCACTATTTTATCAGATTGCATACTAGGCTGGAGAAATACGACAACTGTGCAACTGTTGTAGTTCTGTTCGCCGAGCTGGGAATTTGTGTTACAGACGTTTTATCCCTTGTCTAGGTGACATCCTCAGTGCTTGGGAGCTTCCTAGACAGGGGACGAAACGTCTGCAACACAAATTCGCAGCTCGGCGAACAGAACCACAACAACAGCAGAGAGTGGCGCGAGCTGGGCGGAAGTGAGGTTGGAGCGCAGAGCTGGTCGGGAAGCAGAGAGCGGCGCGAGCTGGGCGGAAGTGAGGTTGGAGCGGAGAGCTGGTCGGGAAGGTAAGTGATTGATATTTGAGTGGGTGTGTTCTAGACCCCAGGCCCTACCGGCGAACAGAACCACAACAACAGCAGAGAGTGGCGCGAGCTGGGCGGAAGTGAGGTTGGAGCGCAGAGCTGGTCGGGAAGCAGAGAGCGGCGCGAGCTGGGCGGAAGTGAGGTTGGAGCGCAGAGCTGGTCGGGAAGGTAAGTGATTGATATTTGAGTGGGTGTGTTCTAGACCCCAGGCCCTAATGTTGGAGCCCAAACTTTTGATTTATCAACAAATTCATAATAATCATCAATTTTGGTTGCTAATCTTGCTGTTTTAACTCTTTTCTCCTCCACATGAGTTCTCACAACCTCAGAAGGTGATTTTTTGAACTCCTGCCTAAGTACCAATTTCTGAAGTTCAAACTCCCTCTCTTTCTTTCTTTCCCTCTTTCTTTTTCCCTTTCCCCCCCTGCTTTTAATCAGAATTCAAACTTTCATTTCTGTTGCCCTTTCCTCTAACTCAGCTGCTTCATTTTCAATTGAATTTTAGCTATCTGTAAAGATTCTGATTGCATTTCCAGCAAATTAAAAGCTGAGCTATTGCTGTAATCATCTCTCCTCTCCTCACGGAAGGAAGCAGCTCCAGCTTGTCTGTTCATTCCAGCAGCTTGGCCTTAATCACCTTTTGCAAAACCCTCAAAATCACTTCTTCCATCCCCAGGAAACTCTTGGTGACTGAAAGAGCCATTCCTATCCCAAGCACTGTTTAAACCAACTGGATTCAACACCCAGGACAAAAGACAATAACGCTTACCGCTCGCTGCCTTCGAGTCCAGCAACCCTAATCCCAAATTGGAGCTAGGGAAAAAATCCTGGACGAGCCCCCAAGCTGTTGCAGACCAGGCTAGACACCCTCAAAACATTTCAAGTAAGTAGCCCAGACCCTAACTTTCCTAGTTGTTTTAAGCATTTGTAACACAGATATTCCAGGAGGGATGCAGCTGGTCAAACCACTTAGTTTTAAACAAAACAGAATTTATTTATGATAATGAAATACAAACAAATGAAAACAGAATACTGAATAACTTAATCTATCCGAAAACCCAACAGATTATCCCAACTGAATGATGCTGTTCCCAATACTTGCAACAATCCCCATGGACACCCCGTGGCACGAAAGGTAAAATCAAACATAGGGTCTTACAGGAGAGAGAGAGAGATGGCAGCATGGACCACCCTCTTCCTTGGCACTGTTTCTTGGATCAGCAGCCTCAAACCTGCCTGACTGCTTTCAGTGAACAGCCTGATGGCAAAACAAAACCAAATCAAACCAGAGAGAAGCTGAGCTGGGAGTACTGGCCACTCCCCTTTTATTGTACGTGTTTTTTAAAACTTGGAAGCCTTTTGCCTGAGCCAGTATCTGTTAGCTATAATCAAATTGGCCCTAAAACCAATCCAAGCCAAACTTTTCGGAATTGCTGCTTTTACAACCTCTCTGAAGAAAAGCAAGGGCAACATAACCTTCTTAAAGGAGCAACATTGTCACAACCCTGCCAAGGGTCTGACGTCTCATCTAAGCCAGACCAGATTATGGTGACAGTCTTCCTTCCCTAAAGTGTATTCATAAACCAGGCATTGCAACAATTGATGGTTGTCACGGACCCTGTGACTGATGCTATATTCCAGATTTTTGATCAAATTTAAATTTCACCAACTACTTTGGGCAAGTTCTGAAGTCGTGCCCCAGACCATTAACCTTTTGAATTACTAGTCCAGTAATTTACCCGTGATGTACCATTGCAGTACTTGGGATTAGCCGTTTCTCCAAAATGAGAGTTAAAAATTGTGCACTGTTGCTAGTCTAACAAGCCTGCAGTAATATTACATTTGACCTGATTTTTAAAAAAGGCAGCCACTTGGCCTCAATGCTAGGTCTACAAGCCTGCTCCATCAGAGAAAGCTGCTGACTGCTCTTTGAACCCTCTGCTGTGAGAGGAACCTCCCACCATGCTAACCTCCCCACTTGTGCAGCCGTTTGTTTCCTAGCTGCTTCCCTCAGAATCTCTGGAAAAAATGCTGAGGGAGCTGTTCACCTCTGCTATTAAAATTCTCTGTCCTTTTACTAATTTCCTGTAGTGAAAAGACCCAGGAGCAAAGAATGATTAAGCACTAAAGAAACAAATGACCAATAATACTGCTACTCTTTTGTGGGAAAATGCCAAATGGGTGATTTGAGGGTCATGAATCTGTTCCACAGCATGTCTTAATCAAACTCCAGTCGTTAGTGTGCATAAGACTGCCAATGGAGTACTTATAATTGTGATCAAAATTAAATTGGGTAAATAGTGATAGTCCACACAGGAACCTTTCTCCCATTAGATGAGGACTGACATAGACAATTGATTATGGATATCTTGAAGCAATGTTTCCCAAATGTGGGGCAGGCAGAGAGGCCTCCAAGTACTACCATAGTTCATGCAGGGATTGAACACACTATTAGCATTGTAAACCTGTAATGTAGCCAACTGAGCCACTCA
Source organism: Chiloscyllium plagiosum (assembly GCF_004010195.1). Lineage (NCBI taxonomy): Eukaryota > Metazoa > Chordata > Chondrichthyes > Orectolobiformes > Hemiscylliidae > Chiloscyllium > Chiloscyllium plagiosum. The sequence goes on along the minus strand of NC_057729.1, from coordinate 57,658,455 downwards.
ATCCTCCTACGTTTAAACATAGCATGTGAAAACATTCTTCAATCAATCTTGGAAGCTAGTACCAAAGCTCCTGTTTTGGATTATTACTTGCTGTGCTTCCAGAGTGTGCTAGCTGCATAAAAAAAACTGTTTTATTCTTCTCCCCTGCCACCTTACTCATACTCTTTGGATGTTGATATTTGTGTTATTTGTTTGGGCTTTCATCTTGTACTTTAGGATCTCAAAATTGCACTCTTTGATTTCTTTTTTTTTCAAATGTTTAATCCCATTTTGAAGCTAGATTAGTTGTCATTTTATAGGCATCACCATAATCAAAAACTTTTGTGTACGGAAATGTTCTGTAACTTCCCTCTGGGATACTTTCTAAGGCAAGGCCACCTTGCCTTTGAGTGAAAAGATCATGGGTTGACTCCCAAGACTTGATTATTTAGTCTTGGCTGCTGTAATTGGGCTGCATTGTCAGAGTGCCCGACTTTCTTGTGAGATGTTACAGCAAATGCCTGACTACTCTCTAAAGTGTGCAAAAAAGATCTGTTTGCGTGTTCCAAAGGAAGCGCTGCTTGTGCAAATCGTGATGTTTTCATTGTCACCATTACTGATTGCTAGCCTTCTATTCCAAATTTATTAATCAAAGTTAAACTCTATCAACGCCTCTTACTTCCATTTCATTCATATTACCACTATGCCACCATCTCCCCCTTTAGCATTCTAGTGAATACAATGTTTGTTTTACAAATCCTTGGCTAACTATTCACTGTTGTCCTGTCACCTTAGGCAGTCCCACAAGTTTGAGAATAAGTTGCTTCTTCACCAATTCAATGCATTCTGAGATGGTTCTAATGCTCAATCTGATGACTCTGACATATGCGAAGCTTGAAGGGTTGGGTATATGGTTGATTGGAAGTTTATACACCCCTCTCCCTTGGCCTACCTCTGAACGTTCCCAGTGTACACTCTTGATGTTTTTAGTGTCTTCCCAAATGAGCCTTCTCTATGATGGTCATAAGGCAGGGAATCTCCTGAGATAGCTGAATGTTTGATCACTGCAGGATATCTCTAAAGGTCTTTTGGTCTCCTGGGAACATTCTGCTGTTACCAAGGTCTAAGTGTGCTGTCAGGCGTATGAATGACCTGTCCAATCCAGTGGAGCTGGTTCTGAGTGAGTAATACCTCAATGCTAGGCATGTGGTTTTGGGAGAGGATGCAACTGCACTTGTCAAAGGATTAAAGGATCTTAGCATTCTTCCAAGCTTTGTGATGCATGCTGTAGATTGCCCAAGTCTCCATAGCATAGAAGCTTCTCCCTTTGTTGAAAGGAGGCCACTAAGGTTTTACAGGATCTTGCACTTCTGATCAATGGGAGCTGCAGTCAATGTTAGGATCGGTGGGGAGGTGTTTATGGAAGTGATTGAGTCAATACTGACCTAGAACTCTAAACATCAACAGTATACTGGACCTCAATGACCGAAGTCGGTGAGACTTTGGTTTGAGAATCTTTGAATTGGGAATGTCATAACTTCCCATCTGTTCTGTCAAATTGTAGGTTATGGCTGTGAGTAATTAGTTGAAGCTGAGGTGCAGCATTGGAAAGAGGAAGATAGAGAGGAATGGTGCAATGGCTTGGCTTGGTTGACCCCTATTTATACTGAAATGCAGCTTGTGGTGGTTCCTTAGTTAAGTATTAACATATTTTAGGAAAGATGTGGAAGCTTTGGAGAGGGTGCAGAGAAGATTTACCAGGATGTTGCCTGGAATGGAGAGGAAGTCGTACGAGGATAGGTTGAGAGTTCTCGGCCTTTTCTCGTTGGAACGGCGAAGGATGAGGGGTGACTTGATAGAGGTTTATAAGATGATCAGAGGAATAGATAGAGTAGACAGTCAGAAACTTTTTCCCCGGGTACAACAGAGTGTTACAAGGGGACATAAATTTAAGGTGAAGGGTGGAAGGTATAGGGGAGATGTCAGGGGTGGGTTCTTTACCCAGAGAGTGGTGGGGGCATGGAATGCGCAGCCTGTGGGAGTGGTAGAGTCAGAATCTTTGGTGACCTTTAAGCGGCAATTGGATAGGTACATGGATGGGTGCTAGGACTAATGTTCGGCACAACATCATGGGCCGAAGGGCCTGTTCTGTGCTGTATTGTTCTATGTTCTATGTTCTATGTAACAAGCACCCGAGCTACAAATCTTCTCACAAACCTTGAACAACTGTGCAACTACATGGGCCAGGAGGTATATACTTAAAGTGATAGAGTCATAAAGTTATTCAGCATGGAAACAGACCCTTCGATCAATCTCAGTCAGTAATCAATACATCTCATTAATCAATATCTACCAGTGATCAACCACAATTAATGATCAACTCTTATCAGTGATCAATCTCTAGCAGTGAATAATCTAAATCAGTTTCTCTCTCTATCAGCATTCAACTTTCATCAGTGAGGAGAAAGTGAGGTCTGCAGATGCTGGAGATCAGAGCTGAAAATGTGTTGCTGGAAAAGCGCAGCAGGTCAGGCAGCATTCAGGGAACAGGAGAATCGACGTTTCGGGCATAAGCCCTTCTTCAGGAATGAGCAGAAATTACACAACACCAGGTTATAGTCCGACAGGTGTATTTGAAATCACAAGCTTTTGGAGCACTGCTCCTTCGTCTGGTGAAGTCACTTCTGACAGCAGTCAATCTGAATCAGTGATCATACCCTATCAGTGATCAATTCAGATTGATTGTTGTTAGCTATTGGTTGCTGATAGGGATTGATTAGTCATAGGAATTGATCACTGATTGAGATTGGTCACTCATTGAGATTGATCACTGATAGGGATTGATCACTGAATTAGTCTGATCAGTGACTGCGATTGATCACTGACTGAGATGGCTCACTACTTGAGATTAATCACTGATTGAAATTGAAGATTGTTAGAGTGTGATCATTAATTTAGATTGTTCACTGTTAGAGATTGATCACTGATAGAGATTGCTCACAATTTGATATTGATCCCTGATTGATATTGGTTACTGAATGAGATGGATTTCTGTTTGAGATTTATTACTGATCAATATTGATTGAGACTGATTGCTAATTGAAATTGATCACTGATATCGATAACTTATAGAGCTTGATCGCTGATAGGGATTGATCACTGATTGAGATTGATCACTATATCACATTGAGTACTGATTGAGATTGATCATTAATTGAATTGATTACAGAGATTGATCACTTTGTTGAGTCAGTCGCTCCAACATTGTTGTATTGTGTGATTAGTAGAATTACAGAGGGAGTATATTTAGATAGTAGAGTTTTATGCTCAAGTGATTCCAAAGCTTTTTTGATTTGGTTTACACAGTTACAAAAATGAGTGATATTCACAACAAAGGAGTTAACTTGAGTTTTCCTGGATCAACAGCTTTTCTCATATACTATGAAACAAGCAGCACTGTTAAAAAGCTGGTATATTGAATGGGTTCTGACATTCTAAGCTGTAGCTTGAATGTCCTGTGCTAGCTTTACTAAATTGACGGTCCACTCTGCCTGCCTGTTTCATTTCACTTTCAAATACTGAACGGTTTAGCTAATGACTTGGACAGAATCGTGCATATTGAATTGTAATCTGTGGCCAGGGAACAGAGTGTTCCTTGTAAAGGGTACAAAATTTCACATCCTCAGACCTCCTGGGGAACTCTGAAGGTGTTGTGAACTGATTCCTGTGTGCTAGGGCAGGAAATTGCATGACGTTCATACCAGCATCAGCTGCAGGATGTGGTGTGAGCACTGAATGTCATCGTCCATCGATGGCTTCGGGAAACAAAGTCAGGGTCCAACCAGGAGCTCCGCAAGTTCAGAGGGGCGTGGATTAGTATGGGTGCAATCATCCTGTCTCACTCCACCAGCACCAAGTAGCATCTTCTGAAGTGAGAACAGACTGCTCTGCACTGGCACTGAGAATAGTCTCGTTTCACTTCATTGCTGTATCTGGTTAACTGTCTTAACCCAATGTAACCAGAATGAACCCTTCACAATTCCCCTGGCTCAGAGCACCTCCGACTCTCCAAGTTGCACTGTAGGTTTCCGCCCTGGCACGGTGCGCAGTATCACACCTCAACCTGGGAATTCATACTACATTCTCGAGAACCAAACACAATATCCAGACTGACTCTCCCAATGTCAGGTTAATGTACAAGATCCCAGAGCATTATTCTGAAGGAGAACAGGTATATTCTCACAGGTGTCCTGGTCAATATTTATTCTTCAGACAACATCAGTAAAAATCATATTATTTGGTCATGAGTACATTGCAGTGTACAACACTCGAGCCCAAAAAACAGATTGCTGGAAAAGCTCAGCAGGTCTGGCAGCATCCTTAGACAAAAATCAAAGTTAATGTTTCAGGTCAAGTGACCCTTCCTCAGAACTTGAGCTCAGTACTTGGAATTATTGATCAATTCTAAGTGGAACGACTTCACTCAGCAGCCCCCAAAGTTATGAATTAAAGGTCAGTTGTAAAATAAAATGTTTTTCAAAACTCTTCCTTTGAAGCTAACTGCACAAGCATTACAAAAGATGATCCAACCACAGCCACCTGACATTCGATGGTGTTGCCATCACTGAATCCCCCCACTATCAACATCCAGTGGGTTACTATTGACCAGAAACTCAAATGGACTTTCCACATAAACACAATGGCTACAAAACCAGGTCAGAGGCTCAAATACTGCGGCAGGTAACTCACCTCCTGACTCCCCAGAGCCTGTCCACCATCTACATGGCACAAGTCAGCAGGTCCAACAACACTCAAGAAGCTCAACACCATCCAGGACACAGCAGCCCACTTGGTTGGTACCACATCCATATGCATCCACTCCCTCCACCCCTCCACTCAGCAGCAGCAGTGAGTATGACCTACAAAATGCACTGCAGAAATTCATCAAGGCTCATCAGACAGCACCTTCCAAACCCACAACCACTTGAAATTCACCCAGTAGACAGGGGCAGCAGATACATAGGAACACCATCAACCGCAAGGTCCCCATCAAGACTCTCACCATTCTGACTTGGAAATATATCACTGATCCTTCACTGTCACTGGGTCAAAATCCTGAAACTTCTCCACCCCATAGCATTGTGCATCTGCTTTCACTCATCCCTGAAACCCTCCATTTCCCATGGATCATCCACCTAGCCTGCGCATCCCTGGACACTATGGGCAATTTCACATGGCCAATCCACCCTAATCTGCACATCCCTGGACACTATGGGCAATTTCACATGGCCAATCCACCCTAACCTGCACATCCCTGGACACTATGGGCAATTTAGCATGGCTAATCCACCCTAATCTGCACATCCCTGGACACTATGGGCAATGTAGCATGGCTAATCCACCTTAACCTGCATATCTTTGGACTGCAGGAGAAAACCCACACAGAAGCAGGGCGAATGTGCAAACTCCATGCAGACAGTCACCTGAGGGAGGTATCAAACCCGGGTCCTGATGCTGTGAGGCAGCAGTGCTAACCACTGAGCCACCGTGTCACACCATGAAGGAAAGCTTCATTCAATGTCAGTCTGATGCAATTAAAATGAACTACTCGCGTTGTTTAACATTGGGTGCCTACAAAAGCGTTTCAAGGTTAATGAGGAGAAAATCAATGCTTATGTTATAAGGTAATAATTTCTGCCATTTAGCAGCTGGCAATTACTATTCAGTAATTTAAACTCTAGACTGTCAGCTCTAATCCTGGTTAAGCAGGTCTCTAATTTTGAAGAGTCACTGCTTATTAACCCAATAATAAAGCTAATTGAAATGCAACTGTCAGAAATACAAAGAGAAAAGGCGGAACTAAAAATCAACTCGCGCACAAGGGTCCTCAGGTCTGGAGTCACAAATGTGCTTGTCACGTACCCAGATATGAAGCATATTTCCTACAATAGCAGTGACTACACTTCATTTCATTGGTTACAAAATGCTTTGGGCATCCTGGGTTAAGGTAAGGCACTGCATAAATGCAAGCTACCTCATTTTGTTGAAGATTTTCCTCCTGCATTCACCAGGACAGTTCACAAGAATACCAGCCTTATACTGTATCAGAGGAGGGCCCTGATGGATTGGCAAGTGAACTCTGGTTGTTAGAAGTGCTGCCATGGGAGATGCGTCAATGAATAATGACTGGTAGTTAACTGCTAAACTTTTATTTAAGGGGTGGCATGATGGCTCAGCACTTAGCACTGCAGCTTCACAGCACCAGGGACCCAGGTTCGATTCCTGCCTTGGGTGGCTGTTTGTGTGGAGTTTGCACATTCTCCCCGGGTTTGCTCTAGTTTCCTCCCACAGTCCAAAGATGTGCAGGTCAGGTGAATTGGACATGCTAAATTGCCCATAGTGTGAGGTGTATTAGTCTGGGGTAAATATAGGGTAGGGGAATGGGTCTGGGTGGGTTACCCTTCGGAGGGTTGGTGTGGATTTGTTGGGCCGAATGGCCTGGTTCCACACTGTAGGGAATCTAAATCTTTTATCAAATTTTAAACTGGACAGAGGTTGACTCTGCTTTGTCATGACTAAATATGCCTTTTTCCAGCAATACTCACATTCTGCATTACCAAAGAGCTATAAGTCAATTCTTTCATTCCACATCTTGTGTCATCTAAATGCTGCATACACATTCTCAAATTTTCTGGAGATCCTAACCACACTGCAATTAAGGTGGAGAGCAGCAGCAACAACAACAACAACTCGTAGCACCATATCACAAGGCACTGCATACAGGTAGCTCAAACGAAATCTGACCCCCCAGTCAAACAAAGTGACAGTAAGACATGTGGGCAAAACAGGTCGGTTACTTTTCTCGTTGCTATTTATGGGTCTTGGTAGTTAAATCAGTTGGTGTATTTTCTTACAATGTGTCTGTGACTGCAATGTTAAAGTGCTTCATTTGTTATGAAGAAGCAGTGTGGGGCTTATGGTATATCAACAATGTATTTTAATCGGAATCTGATGAAAGATCCCAGACCTGAATGGTTGGGCAGAGTTGTATCCAGCTGACAGGGTTGAGTGGAAAACTGACTTTTTTAAGTTTGGGATTATGGTCAGCCTGAAAGGGTCTGCTGCTATGACTCTATGACCTATGTAACCTTTTCTGGGCAACTCCTGCCATATTATGTGCTTCTCAGACACTTAAATAACCAATGGCGAGTCTTCAAGAATTCCAGCACCCTCTTCCCAATTCCAGGTTCCTCAATCAGTAACAGACTGTCTAATAACAGAGGAACAAAGAACATAGACACACAAGAAAATCATTTGGTTGCTTTGAGTCTGTTGTATCATTTACTAAGCTTACGGCTGATCTGGGTGTGATCTCATGTGCACTTTCCTGTCATCATTCCATATGTCTGGAACTCTCTTGTCTATCAAAACTTTATCCCACCCAGCCTTGAATGAATTTTAAAGATCCATGCTCTACCACTTCCTCCAGAAGAGAATCCCAGACTCCAATGACTTTCTGAGCAAAAAGATTTCTCCTCATCTCTGTTTAAAAGGGAGACTCTGTATTCTTCATCTGTGTCCCTTTGGCGTAGTCTTCCCAAAATGAGGAACCATCCTCCAGGGATCCTCCCTACCCAGCTCCCCTCAAGGTCTGAAAGATATTTTCTAATCAACCTGTTCAGAAATGTTCTTACACACAACCGGAGCAGATGGGACTCAATATTACAATTAGGTCGCTTCTCTTCTAAACTCCAGTGGGTACAGGTCTAACTGGTTTGGCCTTCCTTCATAAGGTTATGGACCAGACCAGATCCCCTGAAAATGTTTTAAGAAGATAGCTTAAACCCTGACGTTTTCTTACTTTCAGGATGTGTATGTGGGGTAGGGGGCAGGTGGGAGAAATTGCCATATAGGAAGTATGGAAGGTAAATGCTGTTGAGTATATTTGCATTTGCAGGAGGTTTATTAGTAAAAGTCCAGCATTTCTACTGCAGGTAAACGTGGCCTCAGTGAGACCCAAAGGATCAATTTGCAGTGTCAGCTGTTCAGAGGGGATTGACTCGACTCCTTCCTGGAATGAAGAGGTTTGCTTATTGTGCTGATGCTGTGGCTTTAAGGGATGTATTTGGTCCTGGTTTTGTTTAGGACAGAGATTGACTGAGGTATGGTGAACAATCTGTGGAAATGGGCTTGGGGTTTATTTACAAAGTTGGAACAGTAGAAGCAGCCTGGAAGGGTGTGACCAGCTCTCACAGACTGGGATTTCTAGTTTTCAGTTTTTTAGCTTTGAGATTCAACATCAGTTGTTGTTGGAGTCTCAACACAGTTGGCAGCTGCAGTAGAGGTCTCTCTAAGGTTTCACTTTATATTTTTTTCTGTCTCTCTGCTGCTAGGTCGCATGTGAGAAAATCTTATTTCTGAATTTGCCTTTTTGCCAAGGGGTGTGTTTATGTTGTTACTGTACTGGAACAGTTAATAAGTAATGGGTACTGTATCTATTATTCAGTTAATTTTTCCAATAGTCATTCTAAGTTATAGTTTCTTTTGTTGTATTTTAACTGTAGTGTTTGAATAAATAAATTGTATTTTGCTTAACATCGAGGAGTTTGACCAGGTGAATTGCACCTGGAACACAGCATTTCACATTTCTATAGAATCCCTACAGTGTAGAAACAGGCTATTTGGCCCAACAAGTCCACACTGACCCTCCAAAGAATATCACACCTAGACCCATTCCCCCTACCCTATTACTCTACATTTATCCCTGACTAATGCACCTAACCTATACTTCCCTGGACTCTGTGGGCAATTTATATGGCCAATTCACCTAACCTGCACATCTTTGGACTATGGGGGAAACCACAACACCCGGAGGAAACCCATAAAGACACAAGGGGAATGTGCAAACTCCACACAGACAGTCGTCCAAGACTGGAATCAAACCCGGGTCCCTGTCGCTGTGAGGCAGCTGTGGCAACCACTGGCTCAGTATCACAACAGAATGAGTTTCTTCAGTTGGAATTAATGATTCATCTAAGGACCTCAATTGCCATTGAGATGGATAGGTTGACCTTTTTGACTTGGGCATATCCTGAGAGGAGCTATTCATAAGAAGGTAAAGCCTGATGAACTAGGAACAGGAGGAAGCCATTTAGCCCTCCAGCCTGCTCCACCATTTAATACAATCATGGCTGTTCTCATCTCAGACTCAAATAAACTTTCCTGCCCACTTACCATAACTCTACAACCTGTTACTAATTAAAAGTCTGTCTAAATCCTCCTTAAATTTACTCAGTATCCCAGCACCCATCACTCTCTGGGGTAACTAATTCCACAGGTTCCTGACCCTTTCAGAAAATAATTTCTCCTCATCTCTTGTTTTAAATCTGCTGCCCCTTATCCTAATGTATAATTTCTCATTCTAAAATACCCCAAATGTGGAAATATCCATTCTATGTCAATCCCCTTTAGTATCTTGTACACCCCAATTAGGTCTCCTCTTTCTTCTAACCTCCAGACAGTATTAACCTAAACTACTCAATTTCTTCATAACCCCAGCTCCTCTTCTCTGAAATCAATCGAGTGAATCTCCTCTGAACTGCCTCCAACACACCTATATCCCTCCTCAATAGGGACAAAAACTGTCCACAATACTCCAGGTGCGGATTCACTAATGCATTTTATAGTTGCAGCAACACTTTCCTACTTTTACACTTTATTTCTTCCGCAATAAATGTCCCAATTCTATTTGCCCTTCTTATTACCTGCTGTACCTGAAGACTAATTTTATTATGTTAACCCTTTGTTGTCTTTGCGGGTTCATGCTTTACCCCTTGACCACAGTTTTATTTCCTGACTCTGAGAAACTTATTCATGATCACACACCCTGCCCTAAATTAATGTTTAAAGAAGAAATTAAGACAATCATCATTAATCTGACAGAACTATGCTACAAGACTTTACAATTTTAAACAAAAATCAACTTAATTGTGAATCATGAGGAATTAAAGAAATTCCATAAAGACTTATGCTATTAACTCAGTTCTATTTTACACTTAGAATCATAGAACTTTACAGCATGGAAACACACCCTTTAGTCTAACTGGTCCATGCTGACCAGACAACCCCAGCATTTGGCCCATATCCCTCTAAACCCTTTCTCTTCATATACCCATCCAGATGCCTTTTAAATGTTGTAATTGTACCAGCCTCCACCACTTCCTCTGGCAGCTCATTCCATACACACACCATCCTCTGTGTGAAAACCTTACCCCTCAGGACCCTTTTAAATCTTTCCCCTCTCATCTTAAACCTATGCCTTCGAGTTTTGGACTCCCCTACCCTGGGGAAAAGAGACTTCCCAAAGAGATTCCTTGTCTTAAAAAACTTTGCTCGTTCCCTCACTTTCCCTGGTATGAATCCAAAAGGGAAGCTATAAACTGTGGAACTTAATTTTCTTTGATATTCCAATTATTCATCCAAAGTTAAATTCTATAGGGGAAATTCTGTTAGCTTTTTATCCTTGCATCCCAAGACCTTTTCCTTTACTGACCTCAGCTCCTTGTTCTTGGAGCTGGTAGATACCTAACCATCCTCCCACAGCCTCGTAAAGCAAACTTTGTGGACTCCTTCATGCCACAAGTTTCTATGAGGACCACTGTTGATTTCTTCCATGATTTGGAGGTGCCAGTGTTGGTCTGGGGTAGTCAAAGTTAAAAGAAATCACACAACACCAGGTCATAGTCCAACAGGTTATTCGAAAGCACTAGCTTTCGGAGCACTGCTCCTTCATTGTGGACTCCACAACACCTGATGAAGGAGCAGCGCTCCGAAAGCTAGTGCTTCCAAATAAACCTGTTGGACTGTAACCTGGTGTTGTGTGATTTCTTCCATGACTTGCAAGCTAAGGAAAATCTTCCGGTTGCCTTTCCCTTCCAAAAATCATATTGTATTGTTAACCAGATCCCAATTATTGTCTGCATCATAGACGATAAATCTACCATTATCTCTCCTCTACATGTAAGTCTAGTTTTATCTCTCAACTTCCAAGGTGCTACAAGCTAAATAAGATCCAAAACTGACCCAGTCTAAAAGGCACTTTCCAAACCTCAATCTGTCTTGCCTGTGGATGCGGAAAAATGGAATAAACGCAAAACAAACTATCTCACTCACCTCCACCCACTTCCACGGCAATGTCACACACACACACAGCCTGTTCTCATAAAATTATGCACATTAACTATCTTTTAATTCCATAATGTTGGGACTCTGCATGATTAAGTATTAAACAGATATCAAACTAAATCGCAGACTGGAGGCTAGGTGCAGCCTGATCAGGGTTGGAAGGCCGTTGTTCTGAACATTTACTTCTGCAATGCTGGACATTTTATTTCTCTATTTTCCAAGATCTTGTAACCAAAGAAGCTGTGCCTAGGTACTTCTGTACCTGAGATGACACTGTAACCAGCAACTTATATACTTTTCACTGTACTCACTTGAGTGCATGTATCAATAAAGCTCATTCAATCATTCAATTCAATTAAAGTCCTGGAGGGATAGTTCACAGTTAGTGAATCCTTGAAAGGGTTCCGAAAAGATTTACACGGAGGTTGCCAGGGTTGGAGGATTTGAGCTATAGAGAGAGGTGGAATAGACTGGGGCTGGTTTCCCTGGAGAGTCGGAGGATGAGGTTCATAAACTCATGAGGGGCATGGATAGGATAAATAGACAAAATCTTTTCCCTGGGGTGGGGGAGTCCAGAACTCGAGGGCATAGGTTTAGGGTGAGAGGGGAAAGAGACCTAAGGGGCAACATATTCATGCAGAGGGTGGTATGGAATAAGCTGCCAGTGGAAGTGGTGATGGCTGGTACAATTGCAACGTTTAAGAGGCATCTGGATGAATATATGAATAGAAAGGGTTTGGAGGGATATGGGCCGGGAGCTGGCAGGTGGGACTAGATTGGGTCAGCATGGACGAGTTGGGCCGAAGGGTCTGTTTCTGTCCTGTACATCTCTATGACTCTATAACTTCGTACACAGGATCCCAGAGAAGGTGACTATAGAGTCACCACCTTCATTGCTGGAGGGTGGGGACTGGAGGCAGACTGCAATTAGATCAGCCACCATGAGAAAGAGATTGGGAGCAGTCACAGAGATTGCATTGTGCACAGCTGGATGTTGAAAAAGGACTCTCTTGGGGCTGTGTTTCTTTGACTCAATTTAATCAAAAATGTAAGGTCGGGGAATCTAAGATGGCGGCGATCTGAGAAGATCATACTCCAGAGCTTCGTATCGCAGCAGGAGCAGGACGGTCTTTTAACCCACCCAACCCAGGTCATCAGGATTTCTTGGGGCATTGGAAAGATTGTGGAGCCCCAAGAAACATTTAAAAATTGACTTACCTGTATTTTCAGCTGTCCAGGAATGCCTAAAAAGGGAGGAGGAGCATCTGAAGCCAGGCCTGCAGCTCAGCCTGCAGCAGCCTCAGAGGAGATTACTCTCCAGGACCTGGTGAACCAGCTCTCGAAATCTCGCGAGATGTTGGGGAAACAGATTGAAGGGAAGCTGGCTCCAGTCTCTCTCATGCTGCAGAAGCATGAGCAGCAGCTGGGAGACCTGGAGAAGAGGACGGATGAGGTGGAGCACAGGCTCACAGTGGTGGAAGCTGATGCCAGTTCATTCAAGGAAGAGATCCAAGCCCTGAAGACGCAGGTTCGTAATTTGCATGACCAAGTGGATGATCTTGAAAACAGGGGCAGGAGAAAAAACATTCAGATCATCGGTCTGCCCGAGGGTAAGGAAGGTGAGCGGCCTGTGGAATTTGTTGAAGATTGGCTTCTGAAATTCCTTGACTTGGAGACTGGCATGAGAGGATTGAAGATAGAGAGGGCTCACTGGATCGCAGCGTGGAGGTCGGGTCTGGGTTAACACCCTCGTCCTTTCCTGGTGTGGTTCCATCATTACCGGGATAAGGAGAGAGTCATGGAATCTTCCAGACTCCAGGGGAAGGATCCAAAGACCCTAATTTACGAGGGGTCTAAGATCATGTTTTTTCAGGACTTTTCAGCGGCGGTGATCCAGAAACGAGAATCATATGATGGTGTCAAGAGAAGATTGAAGGAGCTTGGGATCCAGTACTCCCTGAGATATCCAGCAGTGCTTCAGGTCACCATAGATGGATCCATGCATCTCTTTGACACATCGGATAAGGCAAGAGACTTTGTGGACAAACTAACCTAATTTAAACAATTGTAGTATGTATAAATATTATTGCTTGGGTATGCGTTTATCATTCTGTAAAATAAATGGAGGAAATCCGGTTGGAGCTTTGTTTTTCCCCTTTTTTTTCCTCTATTGATAATAATTTGGTTCAAACTATGTCTGGCGGTGGTTAAGACGTACATTTTAAATTTCTAAGTTAGGACATACCAAAGGATTGGTGGGGTATTTATTTCCCCCTTTTTTTATAAAAGAATGTTTTTTTTATTCATATTGATATTCTATTCTTTTTAGCTTGTGTTTGCGATGCGGCTTTAGCTGGGAGAAGTGAGGGTGGTTGAGATGGTTAGATGCCTATTTATGGGCAGTTCAGGATGGGGAGTTGCCCCCTCTGAGCAGGGGGTGAGTTCCCCTACCCAGCGCTATTGGTGCTTTATATGTTTTCTGGTTTTTGTTGTTTTTTATTTTTAATAATTTTGTATGTTTGTTAAATGTAGTGGTTTTAGTTTATGTAGTTTTTATATTTGGCGGACCATGTGACACTAAAGCTCAGCAATTTGTGGTTTGGGTTCCTCCTCTCTGGAATTTAAATGTAATTGCAGAAGATTATGGCTAATGATTTGATTAAATGGTGTACCTGGAATATCAAGAGAAGTCACTCACCAATTAAGAGGAAGAAGGTACTCTTGAGTCTTAGAAAGGAGAGGGTGGATATTGCTTTGTTACAGGAGACACATTTGGATGACAAGGAGCATCTGAAATTACAGCAGAATGGCTTTGACCGAGTTTATTTTTCATCATTTAATACCAGAAGTAGGGGAGTGGCTATATTGGTAAGGAAAAATCTCTCATTTAAATTGTTGGAATGTGTTAAAGACACATACGGGAGGTTTGTAATTCTTAAAGCCTTGATAAATGGGGAAGAATATGGCATTTTAAATGTTTATTGTCCCCCAGCTCATCCTCTTAAATTCTTGGTAGATGCTTTTTCTACACTGATAAGTCTTAAGTCTCGGCACATCATTATAGGGGGAGATTTTAACTGCCTCATGGACCCCACAGTAGACAGGTTGCCTAAAGGTCCCTCGATATCCTCTGCACAAACTAAACAGTTATTGGATTTGTGTGGGGAATTAGGATTGGTGGACGTCTGGAGGTGTCTCCACCCTACAGGTAGGGATTTCACGTTTTTCTCCAATCCACACAGATGTCACACGAGGATTGATTTTTTTCTGACCCCTGCGATAACCCTGGATCTGGTGGCATCCTGTACGATTGGTAATATTGCCATCTCTGATCATGCTCCAGTGTCCCTCATGGTTAAAATTAAGGATGTTGCAGTGGATTCAAGGTACTGGCGAATGGACCCCTTTATTCTCATGGACAGCAAGTTTGTGGAGTATTTTCTAGGGAATTTCGGGCATTCCTAGACATCAACATAGGCTGGGTTGATAGCTCATCTGTTCTCTGGTAAACTGCCAAAGCTTATGCCAGAGGGTTAGTTATTTCATATTCCACAAGTAGGAAGCGGCAGAAGGGTGAGCAGCAACGTCTCCTTGAAGCACGGTTGAAGGCAGCCGAGAAGGCCTATTTTGACAGACCCTCGTTGGTCAAACTACAGAGGATTACGGCACTGCTGTCTGCACTAAATTCCATGCTCACGCAGACAGCAAAGAAGGAGCTGGCTTTTGCAAAGCAATGGTTATACGAGCATGGTGACAAGCCAGGCAAATACTTAGCATACCTTGCCAGAAAGAGAAGTGCCCCACAAACCATTACAGCGATTAGGGAAGGGTCTGGGAACCTAACATGTGATCCTAAAAAGATTAATGTGGCGTTCCAGAGATTCTACTCTAAGTTATATCAGTCTGAGAATTGTGAGGAGGGGCAGGTCAAAATGGAATCCTTTTTTAGAGATCTGAAGCTCCCGGGTGTGACTCCCGAACAACAGTCCTTGCTCAATGCCCCATTATCAGAGCAAGAAGTGCAGGAAGCTGTGAGGCAGCTTCAGAGTGGAAAGGCGTCCGGTCCTGATGGACCTCCCAGTGAATCCTATAAGGAATTTATGAAGTATACTGTCAGGCCCAATGCTGAATATGTTTAATGATTCATTCAGTCATGTTTGTCTCCCACCATCTCTGAGAGAGGCCAATATTTCACTTATCCTTAAAAAAAGGATTGATCCGGAAGACTGTGCTTCATACAGGCCCATCTCGCTCTTAAATGTGGACTTTAAGATCCTCTCTAAGGCTCTCGCGTTAAGGCTGGAGACTGTGTTACCCTCTATTATTTAAGAGGATCAGATGGGCTTCATAAAGGGTCGCAGATCCTCCAATAATGTTAGGAGGCTGCTTAACGTAATTCAAGCATGCCAACAGCAGTCAATGCAGGGATTGGTGATTTCTTTAGGTGCAGAGAAAGCATTTGACCGTGTTGAGTGGCCGTACCTTTTCTATACTCTAGACCAGTTTGGTCTGGGTGAAGTTTTCATAAGATGGGTAGAGGTCCTCTACAATGTACCTCTCATTGCAGTCATTAGCAACGGGGTACGATCAAGCAATTTTAATATTTCTAGGGGCAGCTGACAGGGCTGTCCCCTTTCAGCATTACTTTTTACGTTGGTGATTGAACCATTGGCAAAGGCCATTCGTGGGGATCTCAATATATCAGCTCCAGAAGTGGGGTCAAAATTACATAAGATCTCACTGTATGTAGATGATGTTCTAATTTTCTTGAAAATCCAGTACCTTGCCTGATACAATGCATTCACGCGTTTGGCGCTTTCTCAGGGTATAAGATTAATTTTGCTAAATCAGAGGCTATGCCTATGGGTGGTCTTACGAAACAGTTGGCTCTTGAGAGTGACTATAGATTCCCATTTAGGTGGTCACAGGGGGGGTTTGTGTATTTGGGCATATTCATTACTCCAGTTCTGGATTGGCTGTTCAAAGCCAATTTTACTCAATTATTTGAAAAAATTAAACAAGATCTCCAAAGATGGGAGGCACTTCCAGTCTCATGGTTAGGTTGGATAGCGCTTATTAAGATGAATATCCTCCCTCGTTTGCTATACCCTATACGGATGCTCCCCCTGATTTTCAATAAACAAACACTCAGGAGACTGAACAGTTGGTTCAGCTCCTTTATCTGGCACCGTAAACGGCCCCTCATTAAATTAGCCACACTGCAGTTGCCTCACAGATTGGGGGAGTAGACCTTCCGAACATTAAAAATTACCAATTAAGCTCACTTTTGACCTACGTAAGTGATTGGGTTGTGGGGACCCTCTTTCAATATGGCTAGATATCGAAGTCTTTGAGGAGAAAGTGTGGACTGCAGATGCTGGAGATCAGAGCTGAAAATGTGTTGCTGGAAAAGCGCAGCAGGTCAGGCAGCATCCAGGGAACAGGAGAATCGACATTTCGGGCATAAGCCCTTCTTCAGCCCTCCTTCCTGAAGAAGGGCTTATGCCCGAAATGTCAATCCTCCTGTTCCCTGGATGCTGCCTGACCTGCTGCGCTTTTCCAGCA